>NW_027510159.1:0-300000 GCF_048772815.1 Callospermophilus lateralis
GGCTTTGGCAGAGTCCTTTCCCTGCACAGTCACATTCTCTGTTTTCGAGAAGTCTATGGTGTATTTCATGATGGTTACTCTTTCTCTCTCCCTGCAGAGCTATTGGGGATATTGGGCTTTTGCTATGAGATTCTACTTCTATACTAGAAAACTGTAATATTGTTTTTCTTATGTATCACTTTTGTAGAGGAGAGAGTCAACAAGCATTTATGTGGCCTTTATTGTCATAATATTCCTCAATATGTGAATCAGCAGTCCAAAAGAGGCTTGGCTACATTGCTGAGTATGTCTATTACAACTATGCATTCACATATTAGAAACATAAGTGCAGGGATTTTTGTGTGTGTCTCAAATTTTCCTACCAGTACTGATGTGGTTGGTTTTGTTTATTGCCTAGTTTTTTAATTACCAGAAGAATTCTTCATTTATCAAGTCTAATTTTAATATGTTAATTAAACTTTATCTATTTAATACACTTATTGTTTCCTTGGGTTTTTATTGCTCATTTTCTAAATTCTTGATTGTCAAATTTTGTTTTTTTCCTTTTTTCTCATTTAAATATTAAGTGACATTTTTATTAAAATGAGCTTTTATATAAAATTTTCCAAAAACTATCATCTGTTTAACTGTGATGTTAATTGTTTATTTTATTCAAGAGTCACATAGAAGAGTATTACCAAATTACCAAGTGTTTTTTCTGTCTAAGTCTGCCTTATATTTAAATCCTACACATTAATTTCTGTTTATGTTAATTTTGGTCAGCATCCATAAAGTAGACTATGAGTTTTTGTAGCTACTTACACTCTTTTTGGCCCCAAAATTTACCAGTGGATTTTGCAACTTAAGCCTAAGAACTTTAAAAGAAAGCATGGTATTTGTTAATAGGCAATAGATGTGAATCTGTGGACTACTATATTTGTGTTTCTGTGAAGTTTTCCTTGTATTTTAAACATATGTCAAAATAATTATTTACATGTTTTGATATGTTAACTATGGAATGATTCAATCTTAAGTCAAAGGTGAAAGACCCACATAAAAAGAAAAGGAAGTATATGAAAAACAGAACAATTTTAGAAGAAAATATAGAAATATTTTTTACTAACATTACTAATTTACTAATATTAAAAATATTTTTAATTCAAGATGAGAAATATTTTTAAATGAGCTATAAACATATCAACCATTAAAAATGTTAAATATACTATATTATGTTAAAATACTATACTTCTAAAAACACAAAGAAGGAAATGAAGACATACTACACTCTGCATGTAAGACATTTTTCATACATAATGTGTAACCCTCAGAGAATCATTATTTAAAAAATAACTAACAATGCATAATAATAACTATGCATTTATTAAAAGTAAACTAATTGATAGAAACATTAGCCAGCAGAATAATAAACATTTTATAGAAGAGAAGAGAAGAATGGTCAATCAACAACAGAAATTATTTTCCCCTTGATTTGAAGTCATGACAGTGATAATCAAAGTCATTGAGTCATAGCATTTTTGACACAAACTGGAATGGCAAAAAATTAAAATTTCAAGATTTTCAGAGAATGTGAATCAAAGAAAACTCTTACACTGATGTTGGATTGCAATTGATATAACTGCTTTGGAAAACAACTGAAAGTTATATTACGAAGCTGTTCGAAAGTTATATTATGAATCTGTGCATGGTTATCTTTATGCTTGAACAATGTCACTCTGGGGATCATAATAGAGATACATTCTTCCATTGGTGTATCAGGAGAGATTTGCAAAAATATTCACAGATCATAGTAACTGTCTCAGCATAAAAGAAATGATTCAAATTATTTTGATAGCAGAATGAATACAAAGGGATGTTCTTAAAAAACAGTGAAAATTCAATGAACAATCACCTGTAGTAATTTGGGTACACTTGAAAAAAAAGTCAAGTGAACTTTTTTTTAAGGATGTTACAATATTCCTTTTATACAATGGTCATCCAATTATCAAATATGTTCCTAGTGATTGGTATATATTTTAAAAACAAATATTATTTTTAAGTCACAAATATAGTTGTGTTTCAGATATCTACAAAGTCATGTGGTAGAGTAATTATTGGTAATCTAATACTTTGGGATTCAAGTTTTCTGATTTGTATTTAACAACTGACAATACAAGACAGGCTGCATTTTTATATTCTGTAACTCTTACATTAAATAGAGGTAAGTAAAATTTAATATTTTTTTAAAAAATCCCATAACTTTCTCTAGAGCTGATTTGTTTTACTTTAAACTTATCAAAAGTTTTAGATAGTTAAGAGCTATTTCTGAAAAAGATCATCTGTACTTTATCTTGACTATTTTCAGAGAAAAACTAATTTTCTTTAATTATTAATCAAAACTTCTGGAGATTTAATATATACCTTATACAAATTTTAAATGTTTCTAGGTAATTTCATAGATTAATTTTATTTATCCATTTGTGTTCAGTTCTTTACAGTGTATAATTTTAACATTCCCAGAAAAGCAGCATTTTTTAGCTTCATGTTAACTTTTCACTGTTAACTTTTCACTGATTTCAAAGTAATGATGATAAGTCATTTCTGCTTCTTTTCTGAGTAAATGGCACCATCTGTCCTGACTGGATTCTAAATGTATGATTCCAATACAGTAATATATGAACGTGCATTAATTTTTGATGAAATTGATAGGTAATAGGCAGACATGATCAGTGGAAATCTGAAGTTAAAGGGATAAATCTATAAACAGTGCTTTATTTTAAAAAGTAATTTACTTAGGGCCTCTCTGACCCTGCTCTGGCTTATGTCAAAAGTATATGTTACATTCTTCAGCAAGCAACCTTTTATCTGTAGGAAAAAATGTGGCCCAAAGGCACTTCCTTGCTAACACAAAGACAGCAAGTTACCCTCCAAGGGGTGACTCTTGTAATCTATATGCAGGCCAAAGTTCCAGAACTCAGGACAGGATTATTAGAAGTAAAGCCCACCAACCATAGAATCTGTAAGAACAAGTTGCAATTGGAACATGTCAGCATAGGCCACTGTGACACAGAATTGCCTTTGGAAATTTTGCATGTCATTATAATAGTAAAATTTCACCTCCCTGGGTTTTGCCTGCATGCCTGTGGGTAATAGCATGTGCAGTGGAGATTAGGAAATCTGGTGCAATCCCATTGTCTGTTAAAAGTCCAAAGCTGAACTCGGGCAGGAATCTCTGGAAATTTCTCTGAGACACTCGGTAAAACTGAAGGGCAGTATTGGGTGTTGCACCATCCCTCTCCTCTCTGAGAGGACCCACTCTCTACCTGTTTCCCCTTAACAATGTCCCTTTTAGTTTTTTAATTTCCCTTATAAACTGCTGCTTACTATTACCATGTGTGGCTTGATTGAATTTTTTCCTGTGGGTTGCAAAGAGCAGGTGATCACAGGTGACCACTTTGGTTCTGTGAATGGACTTTGCTCTGTAACAAAATAAGTTCACTTTTACATTTTATTTATGTCTTTTTTGTTCTTGTGGTTTTGGATAATTTGTATGTCTACTGAGGCCCATATTTTTCCTGTTATCTAGTTGATATTACAAGAGTAGTGTTAAGCAAGTGAAATAATGAAGCATTGTCTATATAAACAAAATATATTGATTTAATTATAGTTTAATATTTAAATTATTACGTATAATAGTTCAATATTTAAAGAATCAGCATGAGGTCTCATTAACATGAAAACCACTGTGCAAGAATAATTTTTATGCCACTTTTTTAAGTATTTAATACTGATACTTTTCAAAATGAATAAAGAAAGCCAGGTGCAATGGCACATGCCTAGAATTACACCTTCTGTGAAGGCTGAGGCAAAAGGGTCATAATTTTGAGTCTAGGCTCAGCAATTTAATGAGATCCAACTCAGCAAGACCAATCTCAAAATAAAAAAATAGAAAGGGACAGAGATGTAACTCAGTAATAAAGCACCCCTGGGTTGAGTCCCCAGTGCCCGCCCCACACCACAAGAAAAAACTTATGGGATGTTTTAGCATAGTGAACCACTAGAAATAAAATGCAATATGTGACTATTATGCATTAAAGTGATTATTTAAATAAAAAATTTTCCTGTCTTAAAAGTTTACTTAGAACTAGATAGTAATGGTGAGATTATTACATATATTTTATGACATATTATTTCAGTAATTATACTTTTTAAAATAAAATAATTTAGACAAGATTTTTGAAGTATATATTTCTGTGTCTAAAATTAAAAATGTCATAATGGGTTTAAATAACTTGATATTTCTGTTTTGCACAAAACAGATTTAAACATCAGGCCATATATAGGTGATAGAAATCTTCCCTTCTTCATATTTATTTTTCATCTATCTTATCATTTGAATTCAAGCTAGTTAAAATATTTTGAGAAGGATTTTGCATACACTAAAATGGTTCTTCTAAGCCAAACTAACCAGATTAGTTACAGCTCAGGGAAGAGTTTGCAAAATAATAATTCTATTGTGGCCTTGTGCTTTCCTATTTGCTGCTTTTATTTTTATATCACTGAAAGTACATCTCACACAATAGCTTTATAAAAAGTAAAAATCATGCCTCTAGAAAAAGTATACTTTGTATGCTTTAGCACTAAGCAAAATATTCTACCAATAAAATCTGATGCTTGTGTTCAGCTGCTAAAAGGTTTGGAATTCAGAGACCATCTTAGAAAATGAGTAAGTCAAATCAGGTGAACTCCAAACTTCATCTAAATTAAATTCTGCCATTTCAACTTCACATATTAACATTTACTGACTAGTATCTCAAATTTAAATGAATTTAATCCACAGGAATGATATGCTATTCCAGCATATGTTGTATATTAAATTAACACAAGCTTATTATCATATTGAGTATCTTATTGATGAAAATGCAAGAAAATCAATTTATTTAAAATGCATAACTACATAATCTGTTTTATATATTGAAAGTACCTTAAACTCAATAATCATATAAAAAAACTAATTCAAATATGTATTGATCAGAAAATTGTAATTTTATTTGATAGAATATTAGCTTTGGGAAATTTATTCCTGAGGATATTATCTGCAACTTCCAATTATTTCGTAGAGTTATCAGTCAGTTTATGTCATTAATTTTGTTCTCATAATACCTGTATAAGGCAGACATAATTATCTGGCATTTTACCACTGTGGATGTTAAGCCAAAGAGATTGAGAGAAACTTATCTATGGATTCAAAGCAAATAAATGGTAAAGTCATATTTAAAATCAAAGCAATAATAGTTATTATCATAATAAAGGAACATCCAAATAAAAGGATTTGCCAATTGACTAGTTTTGTGGTCTTTTAATTCAAGATATACTTGATTCAAAATTTCACAAGCATTTGATAAAACATGGAATTAAATGTAATTTACTTTGAAGTTTAAAGCCTGTTACCTTTTCAGATTTAAACAATGTGTCACTCATATGGCAAACAACGGTGGAGATTAGATATGTTATTAGTTTTCTAGGGTTGCCATACAAAATACCATAGACTAGATTGCTTAAACAACAGAAATTTATTTCCTCACAGATCAAGATCTAAACTGGTTTAGTTTCTTCTTAAGTGAAGGAAGATTTAGAATCTCTCCTTGGCTTCAGGCGACCATTTTCTGCCTGGGTCTTCATGTAGTTTTCCCTTTGAACATATTTGCACTCTAATTTTCCTTTCTTATAAGAAAAGTAGTCATATTGGATTAGAGATCACCATAATAACTGAATTTTCCATAATAACCTCATTGAAACTCTCCACATATACCCATGTTTTGAGCTATTGGGTTCAAGAACTTCAACATATGATTTTGGACAATACAAAATTCAACTTATAAAGCCATTAAACTTTCTGATCCCTAAATATACTACAAAATGTAAAGTAATCAAAATAGTTTTAGTACTGACATAAAAGAGATTGACCAATGGAACAGAAAGAAACCTCAGAAATATATTTACTCATTTATAATCAATTTATTTTTTAAAAAGATGCCAAGAACTCATGATAGGGAAATAACAATAACTTCAATAATTGTTGGAAATTGATATCCATGTGCAGAAAAATGAGATGAGACCCTAATCTCCTGCCATATATAAAAATCAACTCAAAATGCATTAAAGTATTCAACATAAGACCCCACACCATAAAAAATAGGATAAAACATGGAAAAACTCCATGACATTGGCCCCCAAAATAACTTTTGGGAGTAGGACACCAAAAGCACAGGCAATAAAAACTAAAATAATTCTGAACAAAAATGGTAACAACAGGAACAAATGCAATAGATAGATTGAGAGTCTATATTTGTAAATGGTACACCAAATAAGGAGTCAATATTCAGAAAGGTAAGCAAGAGCTTTAACTCAATAATAAGAAAACAGCCTGATTAGAAAATGGGAAAAGGACCTGACAAGACATTTCTCAAAAGAGTACATAAAAGGTACAAGAAGTACAGTGAATATGAAAGATGCTCAATACTACTAAGCTACAAGGGAAATGCCAATTAAAATGATATTAAGATATCATCTATACCTATTACAATAGTTATTATAATAAATTAACATTTAGTAAACTTTTTCACTGCTTTGACCAAAGACCTGACAAGAACAATTTTAGAGGATAAAAAAATTTATTTTTGGGCTCATGTTTTCAAAGTTCTCAATACATACATGGATGACTTAATTGCTTTGAGCCACAGGTGAGGCAGGACACCTGGTAGAAGAGTATGGAAGAGAAAAACAGTTTAGGACATTAAACCAGGAAGCAGAGAGAATAGCCCTCCCCTCTGCAAAAGAAAAACAAAACATATACCCCAAAGGCATGTCCCAATGACACACCTGCTGCAGCCACACACTACCTACCTACAGTTACTACCCAGTTAATACCTATTAGGGGATTACTAAGGGATGAATACACAGATTACGTTAAACCTTTCATAACACAACCTTTTCACTTCTAAGCTTTCTTGCATGAGCTTTTGGGGGACAATTCACATATAAATCATAATAAACATAAACAAATGTTAGAAAATAGAGAAAAGAGGATTCTTGTAAATTTCTGGCAAGATGTAATAAGCACAGCCATTATAGAAAATGATATATATATATATTATTTGATCCAGTTATCCCACTACTGGATATATATCCAAGAGATAAGAAAGCAGCCCATCACAAAGACATCTGCACTCCCATGTTTATTTCAGTATTACTCTCAATAGTCAATATATGTAATCAACCTATGTATCCATCAACTAATGAATGGATAAAGAAAATATGGCATATGATACAATGGAATATTATATAGCAATGAAGTAAAGCCTGTCATTTTTGACTACAGAGAGGAACCTTGAGGACACTTTGTTAGGTGAAATAAATATGGTACATAATGACAACTACTAGTACATGATATCACTTTACCTGTGGAATCTGACAATGTCAGATCCATAGAAACATGGTAAAATGGTGATTATCAGAAGCTGAGGGTTGGAGAGATTAAAGAGGTTTTAGTCAAAGGATGCAAATTTTCATTTACACAGCAGGATTAAGTTCAATAAGTCTATAGTGCATTATGGTGACAATAGTTATTAAGAATATATATCATACAATTGAAAATGGCTAAGAGTAGATTTTATATATTCCTACCACACACAGGAAAAAAAATTAAACATGTGTCATGTTGCTTTGCCTCACCTCGGGCCCAGAGCAACAGATTCATCCCATCAATGGACTAAGACCTCTGAAACTGTGGGACCCAAATAAACTTTTCTCCTCTAAAACTGTTCCTGTCAGATATTTTAAGTCACAGCAATAAAAAATCTGTTTAAAAGATAAATGATTTAAACATTCACTTTTAATTTTAATATTTTTATATTTCATTTTCCTGAGCTGAAAGGGAGCAATGTGAAAGTTCAGGTCATATTAAAGTCTGGTTGTGGAAGAACAGGTAGTAAAGTCCTGTGCAGATGGGTGCTTCTATGAAAGAGAAACAAAAACATGAGTGCTGAACAAATATTGCCACCTCTGAAACATGTCAATTAATAACATGAAGATGGCAGAAGTTAATATTTTTTTTCACCAGGAGGTGTGAAGATTGAGAAGCTGTCCTCATAAAAAGGCCAGAGTGGACAAGGCCTTTACATAGGAATGTAAACCTTTAACATCTTTAGAGTTATCAGGAATGTAAACACAACATTTAACTTTTAATGTTTCAGATGTTCATTTCCATGAGATGTAGTTAAGCTACTCAATGTCATATGATCTTGTAAGATTTTGCTGGTATGACCTCTATGTCTAGTAGAGAACCCTTTATTTCTGTAACTTAGGGCTGGATAATCATACTAGTAAACATCAGACCTACCTGTGTAAGTTAGGAATATTTGAAGGCCTAAAAATAACTAAAAACGTCTGACTCTGGCAGTTCCTCTTGGTAGTTTCTTTTAATAGTTATCAGGCATTTCCTACCTGAAAATCCCTCTTTGTAGCCTCCAATCTTACTTATTTTAGGGAATAACATAAGTATATATCTTAAGTTATATTTAACTATTATTATTTATATTTAAATGCCCGGGAGTGGGTATGTTTTGGTTTTAACTGGTTTTCCTAGGTGTTTAAGATGAAGCAAGTTAAACTGACTTTTGTTTCTATCTATTATTAAGAGTCAGCCGAGTTTCCATGAGAGCCACTCTTGGGGGAACTTGAGAGCAATTTCTTAGTTGTGCAAGTGCCATTTGCTCTAGGGGGGGTCCAGGTCTTGCTGACCCTGTGGCTTCCCTGGGAAGGACTAGGGATATCTCCTTCTCCAATAACCCTCCTCTTCATAGCAAGTGCATCAATTGGCTTTCTGTTCTCCAGGGGTCTCATTAATCTCCCTGATCAGGAGGTTATGTGGCCCAGAGTTGCAAAGCTCTTTAGAGAAGTTCCCTGTTCCCTGGGTTTACACTGAATCAGAGGGCAAGAGCCAAATATTGGTTCTTGGTCCCTTTTAATTCAACTTAAATTTTTAAGACTTGATCTTAAACATCTAGCAAGTCAGTCTCACCAATCTCATATGTTAAGAATACTGGGCTTTAACTTTAATGTCTGTAACCTCATACCAATTGGGATCTGTCTATTCTATCTGTCCTTTAAGTGATGGTTTATTATCTTAAATTAACCCAGTTTGTGTGTTCTTGAAGAAATAACTCTGTAAAATGTTAACTAGCAACATTCAGACAGTTTGTAAGGAAAATAAAAAATAAAATTAACCAAAGTAAAAACATATTTAGTTTGTGTATTATCTAGCTTCAGTTTTGACTGAGTTATATTATCACCCCTATTTGAGATTCTAGTAATCTTAGCAACAAAAATCAATCTTTTCAATACAACTGTAAATGAACTGAGATCTGGCCTGCTGTGCAGTCATTCTGACATGCATTAAGATGGGAAGCAGAGCCTTATCTCAGGTAAGGCAGGGCTCTTTATAAATCTATATAGATCTTAAGAAAAGTGTTCTAGTTTGAAGTTGATTTTTGTTTCTTAAATATCATTTTATAAAGTTTACATTTATTGTTGTTTAAGGTCACATGAATATTAGCTAACACAGTATGATATTACATTTAAAACATGAATTACAAAAAGGCTGAGAACTTTTAACCTTTGTGGAAAAGTTGTAAAATGTCTGTGTTTTTTAATATTAACATTTACATACTTTAGGTTCTCATTAACTTAAAATACATTTAAATTGCACCCCAGTATAAAAGGTAACATAAAACTCTAAATCTTAGTGATAAAAGGTCCAGTTATAGAACAATAAATGGTATAAATAAATCTCCAATAAAGTTTATCATCCTTACAAGCCCAAAATTACCATACAACTTTAGTTTGAAGAACACCAGCTTGATATAATGTTCTTTTAAAGCTTATACCTTAAATATTTGTATACCTGGAAGATATGAACATATTTAATATACAAAAAAAATAGCAATAGCATCAGAATTACCTTGATGTTTTTATATTAATTAAGTTTAGCTCTTAGGAAATGCCATTATAATATTTTAAAATAATAGTTGTTGTTTAACCATAATTGTATAATCTTTAATTTTTTTAAGATTACTTGCTCAAAAAAATGAGACTTAATAAACATAATGTTAGAGGTATATCAATGTTTTAAGAAATCCTCATTTTTAACATACAGATTAAACTTTGGTTTATATCAGTATATTAACATTTGACCTTAAAGAAAAACCTCAAATAGCCTTGACTAAGTTTTTAAATATATGAAACCAACTCATATAGAACTTCTAATTTTTCTTTTTTATCTGTTATCCTCCTTTTGTTCACAATATGAAACAATCCTTGTAAACTTTTGAGTTTAGGCAAATTATTTAATTTTAATAAAAAGAAATACTTTATGTTGTTTACATCACTCTTAATAGAAGCAGTTTTTAAGCCTTCACACTTAAAAATCTTCAATAAACCTTTGTATATAGAATTACATTTGTTTACCATTTTATGAAAACATAATGTTTAAGTATATAGAATTATGCCCATTGGGACTTTACATTTTTAGTAAAACCTTGTTAGTGCTGAAAAAGTAACTTTAAACCCTTTCTTTCATTGATCAATTTATGCAAACATCAATAATGTTACCCAATGGAATTGAAGGAGTTAAGAGTACTTGATAGTATATTTAACAGTTAGCATTTTAACCTTGTAAATTAATCAGATGTCTAACAAACAAAATTACTAATAAATATGTGTAATCCCATGTCAAATCTATTTTACTTATTTTACCAAAATATCAGAGAAGTAAATTCAACAGTATTAGCCATTTTCCTTGTTGAAGAAAATTTCTAGAACCAAGGAATATTAGACATGTTATAGATAATTTATATTTTATTAATTAACCTTTTTGATCACTTGAGAGACTTGTGAGTTGAGTATAACTTTAAAGACATATTTATTTTCATCTGTTTACCCAATTTAAATTGAACCATTTTAAATCACATGAATTAAAGGTACTTGGATTCAATTTTTAATTTTATGAGTGCTCCTTATATATCTGCCAATTTTCATATCATGTACATGTTATATGGAAGCATGGAGATACAGACATAGAACATATAACACAATAGTAAAGGCCTTGTAGGTTTTTGCAGGTAAAACTTCCATTGCACTCTTTAAAAACTCCATAGTTAAGTAAAAATAGGGCTGATTGGAAAAATATTAACCTAGGTGTATAAGATCAAAATCATGAGCTCAAAAAATACAGTCTCTAAGAAAAAGCAAGAGTCCTAAAAAAATGCCCAGCCACTAATTAGTAAAGTATCCTACAATTTACTTTTTGGTATAGTCTAATATAAGTTCAGGTAAAGAGAACTTTTACTTTCTTTTTTTTAGGGTTTAAGACCAGTCTCCTACTGAGTTTTCATTTGCATTTCAATGGAAGTCCTGGCTTAGGTCTGAAAGGAGCTAGGGAAAACTGCTGTTCTGAGCAGAAACCTCATGCCTAAGACATTTTAACTATTTTTTTTATTCCTTAGTTGGACATGTTTGGATGTGTAAAATTATGATACTTAATTTCTATTAACTTTGGAAACAAAGCTATAATGTTAAGTTCCTTACTAAAATAAGCCATTTGCTGTTGAGCAAGTTCACTTCTTTGTGTGGCCATTCCTAGGTTTTGTCTTTCTCTTTCAGTGACAAACAGGATAAATCTTGCTCTAGAAGCTTGCTCATAACTCAGGGGGAGTAAACCTTTTGGTAATAGGCTGTTTAAATATTTTTTAAAGGTCTAAGGTAAGAGGTGAGAACAGAAAAGCTGGCATTTCTATTCAAGGGGAAATTGACTTTTGGTCCCTTATAGGGAAGCAGAAGAAGCATACTAGAAATATTTGAGGGTAAAGTTTGGCAAAGATTACCTCCACAAATCTAAGGCAGGTCAGAACTTGGGACACTGTGTACTCAGGTCAATGGCTCTCTAGACCTGGACAGAAAAGTAAGAAATGGCCTTGGCAGACAGAGCCCAACATGCCTTCTCTGTATTGAATGGTGATTGAGAGTCACCTAGGCTGGGAAAACTTTCACCTGAATTTTAAAGTGTTGTGGGTGCATTAGCTGCATTTAAGTAGCCGTCTGGTGCTTATATTATCCTCCAGCAAGAAAGAAAGTAGCACAGCAGCACTGGTGGTGAAAGGATAAAGAGGAGCTGAAGGAAAGGAGGGGTCCTCCAGAGAGTCCTGCTGTACTTATGCATTTAAGGCAGCACTTTCACATTTAACTCAGTTTTTGATTGTTAAGACTACTTATTATTTCATCTATGACAAACCAACTTTTATCTGCAAGATTGTACAATGCTCCAAAAACCCATTCATATGCCAGATTGTTACAGTAAAACATCATCTTTTAGACACATTTACATCTATAGGTAGCCAATTCAGCCAAGATCATTCCCAAGAAACAATCGATAACATCAGCATATTGTTGCCCATGTCTTAAAGGGCCAGAAACAGATACAAACAAAGACACAATTACAGACAGACAGACAGAAAGGAGCTCCAAACTATGGCTGACAGACCAGAACCTTTAAAACAGACAGAATAGATAAGGAAAAAATCTCACCAAGTTTCCAACTCCCATTTAATTATGATTCCTATACCAGTGGCACCATAGATGTCCCCACGAATGGACCATATGTTCACACAGACAGGAAACCAGAAGTGTAAAATCAAGGGTTTTGATGTGGTGACTTTACTTAAAAAAGGGGAAACTGAATGAAGCAGACAGAGATGGAGCAATTCTTACATTGCAGGGAAGGAAGACAGGAGTTTCCCAAAGCAAAAGGGGCTTCAGCACCTGCTGGGAGTCCTTCAGTCCCTCCCTTTACTTACAGGATTAGCTCCTCTGGTTCAGTTCAACCCCAGACACACCCCAATATCTCCTAACTTTCCAGTAGTCAGCTCTCAAATAGTTCTTCTTACATCCTCAGCATGCAGTGGCCTAGGCTTCCCCAAGAAAGTGCAGCAGAAGCTCCTCTGGAGCACCACCACACCCGGGGTGTAGAAATTTGTAACTGAGAGTTTGGTTCCTGTCCTCAAACCCAATTAATTCCAATAATGAGGACAGGGTTTTGAGAAAAAGGAAAAGAGAGGTTGTGACTCTCTTGATCTGGCGGCACAAGGGGTTTTAAAGGGATTTTTGAAGAGTTAATTTTGGTAGGGGTTTCTAGGGTATCCAACAACAGGTTAGGATTCACTTGTTAATTTGAAAGATATTCAGTTCTTAGATCCCAAGCAGGTATTTCCCTCTGCAGTGGGTGTATTCAAGGCAGCCAACTAATGGGAAAAAAAGAAAATATTGCTTCCCTAATCCCACTTTACAAAGGGAAGTAATGTGTATCAAAGTTCTTTAAAACACAGCTTAAAAGGGTGTCAGGCTTACTTGCTTTCTTACCCATTTTGATGTTCAATTGTATTAAGTTTTTACTAAAGAAAATACACAACAAACAGCAGAAAAAAAAACATACAATACAGAACAAGACACGAAAAAACAAGAACCAGGCACCAAAACCGATGACCAGTGCCATGTCTTGATAATGCTCCAGGACAGGAGTGCATAGTACCCTGTCAACTACCTCACTGTCCTTCCAGAGGAATTCCTTACTGAACAAGTACCAGAGGACAGGTCATTTGTGTGCCTCACCAGGCAACCTCTCTGTCTTCAGATGAGATCTCCCTTAACCGAATACCAGATGTTATAAAAGTGCCACTAACCTATGAAGGCCTCCTCCAGCAAATGCTTGCTAATTGTTTTAGTGTGGCAGTTAACTCCAGCAATCCGAGAAACTGAAGGCACACCCTGGGGCCTTGGAACATCCCAAGGTGCACACCTCCTAGTGTGGCTCTCCAGTCCAAAGTCACGGAGTGAAGGCCTGGCTTCAGAATTTTTTCAGTCAAGTCTCTCTGGGGCCTCCAATTGCTAAACTACAATGCAAAGAAAAGACCACTGACTCCAATTTAAATCAAATTAAAGCAAGCTTGTATTTCCAACCAGCTGGGGCTGTCTCTCCTGAAACCTGTGGGAACAGAAGACAGCCCCCACAGCTCTCTATGAGCACAGCAAGTTGCAAAAGTGGTGGTGGGGGGGTGTCTTGAAAACTTATAGATAATGGGATTTTGACGAGCATAACACAAAGGCTGGTTAATAGTCTAAATGGATCAGCATTTAGGGAGTAAATTTAGATCACAACATCAGAATTTATGAGGTGTCATTAGAGCTTCACAGAGGGTCATTATCTGGCCAGGGAGAGCCATAATTTATGAGGAGCCACTAAAGTTTCAGAGAGGGTTGCTATCTGGTTAGGGAAAGCCAGGCATGAGTGAGTTCAAGGCACGAGCAGGCATTCCAGGCAAGTTTAGAAATTGCAGTATTCTATAGTAAAGCCTTTCATGAATATGTGGGGAGATGGCGCCCAATATTAAGAGGGAATTAGCTGGGTTTATCAATATCACTCAAAAATCAGTGTTTATTCAATATTTTACTTTTTAAAAATATTTATACTAAGTTATGGACTCTGTATTTCATTATTGAAATCCCTGGGTTTTTAAAAATTTGTTATTTGTCCTTTCTATTGATTTTGACTCATGATTTTGCTCTTGTATTTATTAATCTTCTCATTTTAAACTTCTATTTTTAAAATTAGTTCAATGGATATATTTGAAGGAACTGTGGCTTTCTCCAGACAAGATTTGTATGTGAGATTTCATCAGAAGCTAGGGGTCAACAATTTTAGAACCATTTCATAATTCTTTAAAGACGTGTGGCTTATGTGGGATCATCATATCAGCCTCTCTATGTTGGAAGTCTAAAGACTAAGAACCCTGATATTGATTGTGCTAATACTGTCATTTACCTTTAGTTTTACACCTTTTTAGTGACCCCTGAGCCTTCAGACCAACTCACAATGAATCCTAGGCTTCTGTTTTTTTCTTTTGCCTATGTGTAACTAATAAGTTGATAATCAGTACAAAATGAACCTGCTTCACAGCTATATTTTTAATGATTGTCTACTTAAATATTTGAAACTTTATGCAATCTGAGTTAAATAACTTAGTTGTTTGTTTTTTAAGCAGATATTTTCTAATAAATGTATTGTGAAAATGTCTCCTTCTTAGAAATTCTATGAACTATATTTTCATGGAGGAATGTAATATCAATTATAATTTACCAAATATTCTGTCTCTATCATAGCTGTAAATTAAATAACTATGGTACTTTAATAAACCATACTATTTTACCTTAAGAATTTTCTCAATACATGAATCATACAAAATTAAGTTTTAATTTCATTTAAAAATTATGTAAGTAAATAAGCAGTGTTCATGTTTTTATTTATCAAAAAAATTGTTCTGAGAAAAAATTTCCAGAGGAAAGTAGAAATAAGGAAAGCATTAATGAACCAAAACAATTTTTGGGTGTGTGTGTGAAAAAATAGAATCTATGGGGTTCCTATCATTTCTTTTATAAAATATAAATATATTTCATCAGGTGAACTGTAGCATGAGAAACTTCCTGGGAAAGGGGCATTAATTTGGAGTTTAAATCATATAAATAGAATTCAAATTTCTATATTACAGTTACTTCTTGTCTTTCTGTTTGAGAGAATTTCATCTCCTCAGGAGAAGAGATACAATACAATTTCTTGTGCTTTCCTAAGAAGCTAAATCCATTTTCTTCTTACAACCTCAAATTCTTTTCTATGTTTTAAAGAGAATGCTCATGAAATATTTTGAGTGAATGCCCAGTAATGAAATAATGATGGGCTTTCCTCCTTGAATATCATCAGTAAATTCATGCATGCTGATGGTGGTGGGATAGCTAGCACAAACAGAGCAAATGAACAAAGGAATGTCTTTTGCAAAGAAGTAAATCATCTCATGCCATAACCTTTGCACCATCACTTATGCTTCATTTTATTTGTGATGGAAATACCCTATACAGTTCCCCTTTTCAGAATAGCAATACCCAGTGTTCATTAATCTAAACTGATACTTGTGCTGTGATGAGTCAAATGGTAGGAACAAAAATACATTAAAAAAAGCAAGAGGTCAGCAACAGATATAAATATAATGATTCATAATAGCAATAGAATATTTTATTTTTAAGCAGAATTCTTGAGATATCACATAATAAAATTTATTTATTTTAATTGTACACTTTCAGAGTTGTGAAATCAGAATCATAATCTAATTTTGAACATTTTTATCATCCCCCAAAGTAATGTCATGTCCATTGGCATGTTCTCTCCACTGACCTTAGTTAATCTGTACTCAGCTTTCATCTCTAAGATTTGCCTATTCCTGAATTTTATATAAATTTAATCATAGTATCCTTTATGAATGACTTTTATTACTTAATATATCCTTGAGGAACACTTATGTTACAAAATTCATCACTACTTATTTCATTATTCCATTGTACAATATGCTATATTTTGTGTTCCATTTTCTGTTATCTATTTCCATTTTATGCTGTTATTGATAATGTTGCTATGGACATTCATGAACAAAACTGTATGTAGACATATGTTTTAATTTTTCTTGGGTAAATAACCAGTAGTGAATTTCTGGATTTGTACCTCACATTTTAAGAAACTGCACTTATTTTTCAAAGTGATTTTGTCATTTTATGTTCATCCCAGCCATGATAGTAGAAAATCTGAAGTAGCTCCTCATTCTTGTTAGTACTTGTTATTGTCTACTTTTTAAAAATATTTCACCTAGTGGGTATTATTTGAAGTTTCAAATTTTTAATTTTGGTGAAACCTAATCTATAATTTTTTATGATTAGAATGTTAATGTCTTACCTAACAAACTTGCCTAACCCAAGTTTGTGAATACTTAGACTTATATTTTTATAAGAGTTTTCTAGTTTCATCACTTGCATTTTGGTTTATGATTCATTTGAGTTAAATTTTATGTATGGGGAGATGCAGGGATTCAATTTAATTCTTTGGATTTGGATAATCAGTTGTTCTAATACCATATGTTGCAAAGAGTAATTCATGCACCTTCATGGTAACTTTAACATTTATCTTACAATTTTTTTTGTGATTTTACTGCTATTATGATAATTCAAAACATGCATCTTAGAAATATCTACTTTTTGGAGGCATATGGACCATATATATGGGTTATTTACTGAATAAAATGGGCTTTATTCTTACTCTCTCCACAGAAATATAATACTTTACAGTATTTTAGATTACCATTATATTTTGGCATTAACATAACTAGAATATTTTAGCATATAAATAATTCATAGGAGATTCAACCTTGATGCTCAATCTAGCTTTGGACTGCCACAAGGAGAGCATATCATTTTCTACAATTCTTCTGGTAGCCAAGACCAAAAGAGGAAATATTAAGTTATTTGAAACAGAAAATTTCAAGGTTTCAGTACATATTTTTTGAAAAAAATTAGACTAGGAGTAGCTAGTTATTTCATCTAAGAGCAGCCTCTTACAACTTCTCCATATGAGTATGTACACCCCAGGGCCTAGACAGGGAAAACAAACTGCTATGTAAATTTTTTTTTTGGTTTTTTTTTTTTTTTTTTTATTGGTTTGAAAAGGTTGTTTACACTGTCAGCCAGGGTACTTTTCCAGATAATGTTGCCTTTAGAAAGAAGTAAATTTTTCCAATTATGGATTTAGATTTCTTTATTTTATAAAATACGTGTGTGTGTGTGTGTGTGTGTGTGTGTGAGAGAGAGAGAGAGAGAGAGAGAGAGAGAGAGAGAGAGAGAGAGATGCTTAAGGTTTATATCATAGAGAGCCCATGACAGAAATAGAAAGAAATCTTACTTTTCCTCATATTTACATGGAGATTTGGAAAGTTACCCAGGGTCCATACCTTTCTGATTTGCTAAAGCACCTGCAGAGTGTTATTCTTCTAGAGAGAATAATTAGAATTCAAAAAAGTATGTGTACCCACATACTATGTGTATTCAAGGTTTCAAAGATATTGCTTCAAGAAAACATGATAGGTGAGGTTTTAGTAAAGGGGAAAGTGGAGGAATAAAAGGGGCAATACAGAATTCCAAGCTTACCAAAAGGAAAGCAGACCTCCCATAGAGGTCTGAAGTGGGAGTAGGAGTAGCTCTTTTAAAAAGTCCCTTTCACATGGCTTAATTTTTTTCTGAAGTTTCTGAAGTGTGTTATAACTTGATCAAATGGTGGTTCCATTTCTGATATTTGAGGAACTGCCATGCTGATTTCCTGAGTAGCTGCACAATTTCAGTGTAGTTTTAATTTTTATTTCTTTAATTGCTAGTGATGTTGAGCAACTTTTTTTATTTGTTGACCATCCATATGTCTTCCTGGCCACTGATTGATATATATATATATATATATATATATATGATCAATCGATAAACACACACACACACACACACACACACACACGTGTGTGTGTGTGTTTATCTCTCTCTCTAATAAACACACTCACCTATACATATACATATATTTTGATGTTAAGCTTTTTCAGTTCTTTGAATATTCTGAAATTAGTGCATTATCTGAGGTGTATTTAATACCATCCCATTTATTGCCATTTACTGATTTTTAAAATTTTACTTCTAGTGCTTTAGGAGTCTTGTTAAGGAAGAATGTTTCTACACTGACATGTTTGAGTGTTGGTTCTATATTTTCTTCAAGTAGGTGAGGGCTTCTGGTTTAATATGCATGTCTTTGATACACTTTGATTAGAATTTTGTACAGGATGAGAAATAGGAACTAAATTGTCTTCTACTACAGGTAGATTTCCAGTTTTCCCAGCACCATTTGTTGAAAAGACTTTTTTTCCAATATATGTTTTTTGGTGCCTTTGTGTAGCATGAGATAACTGAATTCATATGGGTTTTTCTCTGTGTCTTCTATTCCATTGATCTTCATGCCTGTTTTGGTGTTAATAATATGCTGTTTGTTATTGTAGCTTTGTGATATAATTTAAGGCCTGGTATTATGATGCCTTCTGCATTACTTTTCTCACTAAGAATTGCTTTGACCATTCTGGGTGGCCTCTTATTTTTCCAAATAACTAATTATTTAGTGACTAATTATTCTATTTCTATGAAAAATATCAGAATTAATAAGAATTGCATTTAATCTGTATGGCACTCTTGATAGTATGGCCATTTTGACAATATTAAGTCTGCCTATCCAAGAACATGGGAGATCTTTCAATTTTCTAGAGTCTTCCAAAATTTCTTTCATTAGTGTTTTATAGTTTTCATTGTAGTGACCTTTCACCTCATTTGTTAGATAGATTCATAAGTAGCTTATTTATTTTATTTTTATGAGGCTATTGTAATTAGGACAGTTTACCTAATTTCCTTTTCAGCTATTTTGTCATTGATATTTGGAAACACAATTGACTTATGGGCATTAATTTTATATCCCATCACTTTGCTCAATTCATTTATGAGTTGTAAGCAGCTTTCTGGTGAAACTTTTGTTTTGTTTTGTTTTTGAACTATAGAATCATGTCATCAACATTTTTTTCCTACTATCCCTAAGTTTTCTAGTGTTTTAAACATGAATGGATGTAACATTTTATCCAATTCTTTTTTGTTTATATTGAGATAATCAAATGATTCTTGTTTTTAAATCTATTTTTGTGATGAATTATATTTATTGATTTCTGTAGGTTGAACCAAACACATATCCTTGGGATTAAATCCACTTGGTCATTGAAAACTATCTTTTAAATGTATTTTCATGTGTGATATCCATTATTTTATTAAGAATTTTTGCATCTCTGTTCATCCACTATATAAGTCTGAAGTTATCAGGCCTTGATAATCAGGGTGATACTAGCTTCATAGAATGAACTTGGTAGGATTCACTCCTTATCTATTTTGTGGAATACTTTGAGGATGATGGTGTTAGTTCTCTTTGAATGTCTTGTAGAACTTTGCTGCAAATACTTCCAGTCATTTTTTGGTAGGCTTTTGATGGCATCTTCAATTTCATGACTTGAAGTTGATCTGTTTAAATTTTCTATATCCTCCTGGTTCAATTTGGGTGAATCATATATCTCTAGAAATTTGTCAGTGCATTCAAGATTTTCAAATTTAATACAGTATTAATTTTCAAAATAGTTTCTTTGATTTTCTTCTACATTTCAGTAATGACCTTGGTCACATTTCCTTTTTCATCATAGATTTTAATAATTTAAGTGTTTTCCATCTTTCTTTTGGTTAGTGTGGCTAAGGGTTTATATATTTTATTTATTTGTTTTCAAAGAACACACTTTTTGTTACATTAATTTTTTTGAAAAATTTTGTTATTGTTTCAAATTCATTAATTTCAGATTTGGTTTTAAATATTTTCTATGTTCTATTGTATTGTTGTGGATTTGTTCTTCTTTTTCTAAGTCCTTAAGATTTAATGTTAGATTATTTATTTGGTGACTTCCTATTATTTTAGTGAATAAGTTGAATGTTATGAACTTTCCTTAGAACCACATTCATAGTGTCCCAGAGACTTTGATATGTTGTATTATTATTCTCATTTACCTCTATGTATCTTTTTGTTTTTATTTTAATTCTTATTTCTTCTACCATCCAGTCATTATTCAATAGTGTATTATTTAGTCT
Organism: Callospermophilus lateralis; assembly: GCF_048772815.1. Taxonomy (NCBI): domain Eukaryota; kingdom Metazoa; phylum Chordata; class Mammalia; order Rodentia; family Sciuridae; genus Callospermophilus; species Callospermophilus lateralis. Next base: position 20,656 of record NW_027510159.1, read on the forward strand.
TCCGGTGTTAGAGTAGCATCATTTTTTTTTTATTTTATCACTGATTTCTAATCTCATTTCATTATGATCTGTTAGAATGTGTATCATGCATTCTAAGAGTTGCTTTGTGGCCTAAGATAGGGTCTATTTTAGAAAACTTGTGCTACTGAGAAGAATGCATATTTAGTCATTGATAGAGAAAATATTCTATATATGGGTGCTGTCTAAATTATTAATTGTATTTTTAGTTATGTACTTTGTTTATTTAGTTTTTGTTTGGAAGATCTATTCAGTGATGCAAGTGGTGTGTTAAAATCATCCAGTATGATTTTGTTGTGGTCTGTTTTTTACTTGATATAAGTTTTATGTAAGTAGACACTCCATTGATTAGAGTGTAAGTATTAATGTTGCTATTTCTGATTTTTGTATAGTTCCCTTAAGCAGTATAAAATGATCATCTTTGTGTCTTCTAATTAACTTTGTCTTCAAGTCCACTTTTTTTTTAATGATATGATGATAGAAACACTTGCTTGTTTGTGAGAGCCATGTAATATATTTTTCCCATTATTTCTCCTTCAGACTGTGGATGCCTTTGCCTATGTAGAATGTCTCCTGAAGATAGCGTATTTTGGGGATCTTCTTTTAATACAATTTGCCATCGTATGTCTTTTGGTTGTTGAATTTATGCCATTTAAAATCAATGTTATTTTTGAATAATAATTTTTATTCCCTGTCATTTTGATTTATTTCTAGCTTTTAATTTGTATTAGTTTCCCATTTTATTGACTATTCTCCTAATGTAGTTCCTCTTTCTTTTTGCTTTCATTCTTATTTTTTATTTCTTTGTTATGAAATATTTTATTGTGCATGTACTTCAGGCTTTCTAGTTGGGAATTCTTTTAACTTTTGTTTATCATGGAAGGTTTTTCCTTCATCATCAATTCTGAAACTTAAATTTGCTGTGTATAGTATTTTTAGTTTTCATCTATTTTCCTTGAGAGCTTGGTATATATTATTGCAAAACTTCCTAGCTTTGAGGATGGATTGAGATGTTAGCAGATTCAGATTAGTTTCCTTCTAAATGTTACCTTTTGTTTTTCTCTGATGGCCTTTAAAATTCTTTCCTTATTCTGTATGTTAGACACTTTCATAATAATTTGCCTTGGTGTGGGTAAGTTGTAATGTTACATATTTAGAGTCCTGTATACCTCATACATTTGATTTTCCATTTTGTTCTTAAGGTTTGGAAAATTTCTTATATTCCACTGAAAAGTTTGTGCATTTCTTTATTTTGTATCTCTAAGGCTTCATCTAGCCTGATAAATCTTAAATTTGGCCTTTTTCCATTAGCCCATATTTCTTGAAAGTTCTGTTCATAGTCTCTTAACATCTCTTCTCCAGGATCAACTTTATTTACAAGATTATATATATTTTTTGTCTCTGCTTTCATTCCTTATATCATTTACCTCTTAGATCAGTTTAACTATGAACTTTCTAAATTTATTCTCTTACATTTTATCCACTGTAGTGTCAGTGGATTCTGTTATTCAGATATTTTGGTATGTTTGGGATGGTTTGTTTTCCTGCTTTTCCATATTGTTTGTGTGTCTATCCAATTATCAGTATGTGTCAAGGTGACAGAGATTCTACACCAAGAACTTATAGTGTTCATGAAGTTTTCTAGCAACTCATGGGTAGAGGGAGACAAATAATAACTATTAATGTAAACAATACACAATATTGTGGGAAAGAACCAGCCCATGATGTGGATGACAGCCATGGAATGGGTATAGCTGAGAAACCTCTCCGTGTGAGCAAATAGGAACACCTGTTTGCTCTAGGACAGGCCATTGGAAACATCTTGTGGTGAGCCTTCCTGATATTCCTGACTGCTTGGCAGGCTCCCTAACTATCCCATATTAAGGTTAGTTTTGATCTTTATGATTATTGGCTTCAAGATATTGTACTGCTGGCTTATACAATTATGATTGGTAGACATGCCCTATATAAACTGTAGCTCTTCCTCAATAAAACAAGCTCAGTGCCACCAAGCCTGACTCCTGGAGTCTATTCCTGTGTGATGACTTTGTCGCTTCACTTCCCCACAGGACCCAACCCAACACCTTACCCCAACATCTTGTGCCCAAAGTGGGGCCCCCATGGAACAACTTGTTTTGTGGCAACAAAGGCTAGGTGAGTGCCCCGATCACCTTATTTCTGAGCCCGGTGAGTGCTTAGACCTCTTGCCCCCTTTTGCTTGGGGGGCGGGGCGGCAAAAGTTTGTGGTTTCGGTTTGTTGCCTTTGTGTTAGGATTTGTTAGGGAGGAACATAACCTCCCCTGCACCCCTGCTCCCTGGTTAGTCACAAATTGGGAGCTCCTTGGTTCATCCGGAAGGCACACATAAGGGTTTGGTCTCCCCAGTGCCTGAACCAAGAAAGTCATGGCTTACAGCCACACTTTGCTTCCGAGACACAGTGATGGATATATGGCCCTGGGGTGACAGCCAGGGAAGTCTCCCTCCCTAATAGCACATTTCAACCTGATGCATCTTTTCCATATCTCCTATTCCTTCCACCTACTCCCTCAACATCAGTGGCCCCGATTCAAGGACTTCTCTTCCTTTTGAGTGCCACAGTGGCCATTCTTCTTTGGCTCTTAGAGCTCAGGATCCTTCCCCTTTAATGACCGTTTCCATTATGGGCAACGTTCCGTTTCTCCCTCTCAGAGAGAGCCACAAATTAAAGCCCTTCAGGTGCTTGTTTGTAGCCGCAGTCTCAAAACCAATGACCCAGATATCTTTGACTTCTGGGACAATGTAGTTTGCTTGGCACCCTTGATGTCCACTGACACACTCTGAGACAAAGAGCTCTGGCATGGTGTCCTTGTGATGATTTGGAAGAGGAAAATTCAAGAAGGCCAGGCATACCCCCACCCCTTCTTTCCAGTCCATACCACCATCATAGCATGTTTGGGAGGAACAATGGAGGACAATGTTGTCAGCCAGCACAATGTCCTTGTAGCTGAAAGACCTGACCTTCGACTTGAAGATTCCTCTGCCACTGCCAGTCCCCTCCTCATGGAAGGAAATGCACCCTTAGGAGCCTCCACTGACAATTCCTCTGAGGCACCAGCACCTGCCCACCTGAATAAGGGGGCCCATCCCCATACCCAGCCCACAAATGCCGGGTCAGCCTCTTGCAAGCAGCCACCCATTGAACACTCCCTTTATCCTTGTCCTCTACGGCTATCTAGTGGCCAGTCTCTTCCAACTCCTCAGGCCACACCAATAACCTACCCTAATAACTTATTTTTGAATCAGTACTCAGACCTACTTAAGATGAGGTCCCATGCCATCTAGGCTTTCCCTGTCAATGTAGGGCCCAATGTAGGGCCCAATGCAGCAAATCAGCCTTGGACCGCTCCAACCCAAAAGGATCTAGCCGCCATACATAAGGCCACATGGTCTGGATTCTCCCTATATGGAGCAGTTGATGGACCAGTGGGCAGATAATCTACAGACTATGATTGGATCATGCTCATGCAGGCCATCTTAACAAGATCACAGTTCCTACAGTGGAAAGCTTATTTTAATTATGAATGTGACCAACAGGCCATCTGCAATGCTGCTGCCCAAGTTGCCATTACCACGGATATGATTAAGGGTGAAGGAAACCATAGTACCCCCCCAACATCAGGCTGTTGTTGGAGTGGCCCAATACTTTGATCAGGTCCACTTGTGTGCACAGAGCACCTTTAAGGGTGTCCTCTCTGTGCAGGCTGAAGTCCAGCTCAGTTCCTTAATTCAAAAACCCAATGAATGGTTCCCAGAATTTCTCTCCAGAGTTACACAGGCTGTAATGTGCAAGGTCTTTCATGAGGGTGCCACAGAAAAGTTCATTAAGGTATTGGTCTAGGAGGGCACAACTTATGAGACTAGAACCGCCATAGCCCCTGTTAGAAATAAGTTTTTAAATGGTTAGAGTGAGCAACAAAGGACCTAGGTACTTAAACTAACCTAGTCAACCACGTCCTCGCTGCCCTTATTACCATGACCACCAACTCTACATCTCCCCAAACCAATCTTCCAGGGCCAAACAAGGGGTCTACTTGCTGGAGCTGCAGTGGCACTCCTCACTTCAAAAAACAGTGCCCCTACTCCAATCAGTCTACCTCACTAAAGCCCCCATCGATCTGTCCCAAATGCCAAAGGGGGTAGCACTGGGCTGAAGACTGCAGAACTAAGCTTGGGCCACTTCCTTTAAATGGGAAAAAGGGCAACCCTCAGCCCCACTAACAAGAGGGATCCTCCATCCCAAAGTTATCTGTTTTATGCTTATAACAATGGACAAGGCTAGGATGTTAATCAAACTGGACAGTCAACCCTTGCGGGGAATGGTGGACACAGGAGTGGGCATGACACTGCTCTGATGGGAAGAGACCCAAGCCGTGCCCTAGGAGACTAGGCAGGTATCCAACATATGGGGCACTGGGGGCCTCCAACCTTCTAGGGAGACATTCCAGCCAGTAATCTGGGAGGATCCAGATGATAATTGCAGAGCCATTACCCCCTATTGAAGGAAAGAATCCCCTGCAATCTATGGGATGAAACATCCTTACCAATATAGATGTCATGCTGACCACTGCTGACAAGGATTTTTATAGTGAGATTTTAGTACATGATAAAACAGGATAATCAGGGAGAAACTCCCATTCTAAGGGCCACTGTTCTGCTGAACTCATTCCCTAAAGCTATCCCCCTACAATGGGACACAATGGATCCCATTTGGATTGAGCAGTGGCCTATTCCCCAGGAGAAACTAAGACATTCGAAAGCAATTGTTACTGAACAATTGGACACGGATATAGAGCCCTCAGTTGGTCCCCACAATATACCAATATTTGTAATTCAGAAGAAAGACCCAGAAATGGAGGCTCCTTCATGATTGTACCATGAACATATGGTAAAAATGGGAACCCTTCAACCTGGGTTGCCTCACCCCCTCTGGAATTTCAAAGACTTAACACATTCATGTGGTAAACATAAAAGACTGCTTCTTTTCCATTCCATTACATCCTCGAGACCATTCATATTTTGCCTTTTCAGATTATAAACCAATTGTCAGATGCCTGCCAGGAGGTATCAATGGAATGTACTACCTGAAGGGATAAAAAATATCACCACTTAATGTCAGCTCTATGTCAGCCATGCTACAAGGTCCTTACATCAACAGTGCCTCAATATGCATTACATAGATGATATCCTCATAGCCCATGAGGATACTGACACACTAGACCTAATCTTGCGGCAATTGGTAGCTAATCTATAGAGTATAGGGCTCACTAGAGCACCTGAGAAAGTCCAAAAGATAGCCCCTTTTACCTTCCTGGGATATAACATTGGTGATGTAATCTTCCCTGCCCATCCACAGTTATTAATCAAAGATACCTACACTCTTACCAAATTGCAACAATTGTGCAGACAAATAAACTGGATAAGATCTTTTCTTGGAATGCTGTCCCAGGAATTACAGCCTCTCTTTTCCTTATTACAGGAGGATGCCCATCCCAGTTCCCCTAGACACCATACCCATGGAGGCAAGTGTAACCCTACAAAAAATTAATGACAATGTGGCATCCATACAGTTAGAAAGGTATAATCCATCCTTGCCTTTTCTAGCCCTGTTACCTACCAATTGGAGTACTTTGCCAAAAGGGACCTCTTTATTGGTCACACATAGCTTTCAGCAAGCTTCAAAAGGCCACCTCACTTTTCAATGATATTGGATTCCTAGCACTAAAACTGTGGACTTTAGCCAAACATTTATATAACAAAGAGCCTGACATTTTAACCCCTCTCAGAAAGAAGTTATTCGATTATATAGTACAAAACAATATTATTCCAGGCTATACTGGAAGGCTTGAGTGAAGAAATCAATTGTCACTACCCCTCTATTAGATTCCAACAGGGCCTTAAGAGTTTGCCCATTCAAGCTTTGGAACATGCTGTCCCAAAAGGGTACCTATTCCCAATGCAGTCTCAGCTTTCACTGATGCTAACAATGAGACCTGGGGTGCCACCATACATTCCAAGCCTTAAACTATCCTCAAGGGGAAACAAAATGGGTCTGTACAAGTGGGAGAGATACAATCAATTATGGGAACTTTAAAGGCCCACCTGGGTCTCGTTAATATTTTCTCTGACAGTCACTATGCTGTAAAATTATACCATAACTTTGGGTTTTCCACTTTCCCACCCAAAGTTTCATTGACATTATGATTTTTACTATGAAGGAACTCATTGAAAAGAGACATCAACCCTGGTATATCCAGAATCTTAGATTCCCATACTGGCCTTCCAGGCCCCCTAGCTGAAGGCAATCATGAAGTGGACAGATTGTTTTACTAGCTCTCTATCTAGTATGGAACTAATACCGCTGTTGACCGGTGACGAGTTCTTGCTTCCCCAATGTTGAAGAATAACACCAAAGAAGCACGCCTAGGCAAGGTCAGAATAGAAATTAGAAGTTTATTAAAGGACAGCAGAAAAGACTTCTCCAGGAGGAAGAAGGGGACCCAAGAGTTGGAATCCGTGGAAGTGCAGTTGTTTCCCCTTTTTATAGTTTTGGTGATGGAATGTAGGTTGAAGGGGTTAGGACACAGGTGGGCCCAATTATCACCTTTTGGGATGGGCTTATCATTTCTCTAGGATGGGCTATCTCCAAATCTGTTGGGGGCTGTTTCCTGGGCTCCATTAACATTTCTTTGAGGTGGACTTTGGCCTAGGGCCTTTTCAGGACTTCATTACATTCCTTGAGTTGTCCTGTGTTTTCCCTGAGTCATTCCCAGCATGGCCTCCATTTTAGATTTCACTCGATATTAGACCCAATTTACCTAACTACACTGACTACCTAATTATAAATCTGGCTTCAGAACAAGCCAGATATTTACATGCACAACTTCATCTTTCCCCTGCAGCAATTAAAAGACTGTTTCCAGATCTTACAATTCAACAATTTAAACATCTTATACATACCTGCAAAGCCTGTGCCTCTTTAGTCCCACTAGGACCTCTACAACCACAAGGAGTCAATCCCAGAGGGCTTGCACCCAATAAACTCTGGCAAAGGGATGTAACCCACATTCCCTCTTTTGGAAAACTGAAGTTTATCAATGTTATCATCGACACTTTCTCCTACTTCATATATGCTGCTGCCTTGACAGGAGAAACAGCTAACCATGTCCTCAAAGCATTAAAGCAAGCATACTCTGCATGGGTGTACCTTGGGCAATCAAAACAGATAATGGTGTGGCCCATGCAAAAATTTAAAGAATTCCTGTTGAGAACCACAGCCGAAGGGGCCCCAGCAAACTTTCAGACTGCCAGCTGATGAGCTGAAGGGGCCCCAGCAAACTTTCAGACTGCCAGCTGATGATTGGCTCACAGCGGCCCCAGCAACATCTAGCTGATAGGCTCCTCTGCGGTGATGCTCATTGGGCTGTTTCCCTGCCCTTTCAGACCACGGAGCTGCTCATTGGGGGACTTTTTTGGCTCCGCCCATGCGACCCAGCCAATCGGCCTCAAGAGCAGGAGGATTGTGGGAGGAAGAGGTTGTTGGGGTGTGTGGCTTGTGGGAAGCCGGTGGTGGCAGTTGGGCTCTGAGGGTTTTTTCCTGAGGAGCTGTTTTGTTTATCTTGTGTGGTTCTAAAAATAAAGTTAGTTTCTTTTGACAAGTGGCTCCTGAATTGTGCCCAGCCAGACTGCGGCAAATTCCTACATAATTAGAACTTCACTCATACAACTGGTATCCTGTATAACCCCCCCCCCAGGGACAAGGTATAGTAGAAAGAGCCCAACTAACCCTAAAAACTCAATTACAAAAATAAAAGGGGGAAAATAAAGGGGACCCTAATACTCTCTTGACACAATCATTAATAACTTTAAATTTGTAACCTTTGATGCATCAGGCATTTCCCCAGCTGTTAAGCATTGGGTATGGTTCCCCCACACTACCTGGCTCCTCCTAGTCCACTGGAAGAACTCAATGGCTAATCAATGGAATTGCCCACATCCACTGTGAAAACAAGGATAAGGTTTTGCTTGTGTGTTTCCAGAAAGGGACTCTCAGACCATCTGGATCCCGGCAAAGAACATACACCCAATCCTACAACATGAATCCCCCACCAGAATCATGGAACCACCAGCGAATCACCTGAAGAAGCTCTCTATTAATGACACCCCAGATAATGCTTTGCCTCCTGACACCCCCACCCCCACCATTAATGAGAAGAAGCAATGCACACCATCACAGATGATCTCATTGTAGAAGAGCACAAAAAATAACTTGGGGGTACATAAAAAGAGTGGCTCAATAAGCCCAGGATATGACCCAGGCCATGAGCCAGGAGCAGGCACTCTTTTTCTGTTAATGTGTTCCATTATTACCGCTAACTCACAAGCACATGCATGATGGGTAGGAGCACCAACTTCCGGAATTTTGTCATCTGTTGGCTTAGATGATACAGTCTTACCCTTATTGTTTGCTACTAGTGTTATCTCTCAATGTCCTGTAACCTTGGATTCTATAGTACAGTATCCTCGGAACCTATAACTTAAAGTCAATCATACATGAATCTTTTCACTTCCTGCTAAAGTTTCCAACATGAAGGGAATATTCCAGTGTGTATTATGCTTCCATAATGGCACTCCCTGGGAACTAGAGAGAGGGGGTATTGTAGGGTATAGGCCCCTCTCTCTAGAAGGGGAATCAAGAACAATTACAAGTAGTGACCTCCCTAAAGGGGTTACCATGCCTCCTCAAGCTAGAGAGCTCCACTCATGGCCCCAACCATTCTTGCGGCCCTGCCCATGGCACAAATATACAGAGACCTCTAGATGCCTCTAGAGACCATAACATGGAGAAACTCCCTTTCCATCATCTGACCATTCTTCCTCTTGGATGAGCTCATTAGTTGATCTTGGCCCTACATCATGGGAGGATTCTACTTTAGAGACAATACCTTTGAGAAACACATGAACTGGATGACTAGTGTCCAGAACTGAAAAAACAGACAATCCCCTGGTCTTGCACAATTGGGTGAACAATTAATATGTGGATCTTATAAATGCATGGATATTAGTCCTACTGTCACCATGGGTGCAATCTGGTTTGATGGCTCCTTTGATTCCCCTGTTGCTACCCATGCTACTGGTGAGGGGAGCACATGTGTGTTAAACCACCTTTTTTCTTTATACATTCTTCAATCCACCTCACCAGTTGTCACGTTAACTGTACTAATTCCTCCTGTATGTTGACCAATTGCTGGAATTACTCCATTAAGACAGTGGAGCTCATGAGGACCCCCCCCCATATTATGGTTCCCAAAAGATGAAAATCCTCTGTCCAACAGGTACACTTCACCAAAGAGATCTCCCTCTCATGTCCAAAATGGGACTTTGATATTACTACTGCCATTATTGCTGCCACCCTATCTGCAGCAGCATCTGCCATGGCTTTAACCCAGACTACAGCTAACATTGCCACTATCAACCAGGTAGTTCAATTCTCCGCTGAAGCCTTAACTGTATTAGAGCAACTTAACGTGCAATTGCAGGAAGTATCCTAATGCTACAACAACAGATTGATCTCATGGATGAAAACATTGATATACTTCAACTGAATGTTAGGATACCCTTTAGTCCTCAATATTTGTATGTCTGTCAAACAGTGATCCCTGTGGAAAATGTTACAAAGGCCCAGCTTGAATTAGTAGAACGGTCAAAAGGGCCCTGGAATATAGCCTTTAGTAATTTCACTATGATTCTGCATTCCCATATTCTTATTTTAAATGAAACTAAAGAAAACCTAATCCTCAACCCTTTCTTCCTTCAGAGGTTTTGGGTAAGTTTTCTGCTCTGATTGACCCCACCAACTAGGTTATCGCTGGCATAGGTGTTATCTGTATTGTTATACTATATGTCTTTATAAAGTATCTACACAATTAAGTTAATAAGATAGAAATTAAGAAAGCCATCATAGTACATGCATACAAAAATAAAAGGGGGAAAATGTGGGAAAGAACAAGCCTTCAGTGTGGATGACAGCCATGGAATGGCTATAGGTGAGAAAACATCTCAGTGTGAGTGAAAAGGACAGGCCACTGGAAACTTCCAGGGGTGACCCTTCCTGCTGTCCCCACCCTCTTGGCAGGCTCCCTTACTTCCCCATAGCATGGTTAATTTTGATCTTTATGATGATTAGTTACAAGATATTGTACTGCTGGCTTATACAATTATGATTGGTAGACAGGCCCTATATAAACTGTAACTCATCCACAATAAAATGAGATCACTGCCACCAAGCCTGGCTCCTGGAGTCTGTTCATGTGTGATGACTTCGTCATCTCACCTCCCTGGGGGATGCAATGCCTCACCTTACCCCAACACAGTATTAAACTAAATACTTAATTCCTATAGTGACATCTACAATGTAAATTGTCACAGTAAACAGAAATGATATGGTAAACAATTGCCAAGATTAAAAACAGTAAGTTTGCAAAAGAGTTTTTTATTTCAAAAGGTGAAAATAAAATGCAGAAAAAATGTAGGATATGATGAATTTGAGGAAAGAGAGAAAGTAGAAGTAAAATATTAGTGAAAGAGTAGAGAACAACAGAATTTAGTTGTTAGCAAAAGAAAGAGAATCAAGAGAAATAGACAAGACAAAAAATTATTCTAATAAAAAATGAGTCTCAAAAAAACAGAATCATGAAAAATAACTACCTTCAAAAGTGCTAGAAATTAGTAAAGTGAGACCAATATGTATTTGTACAAATGTTCATGAACCATTAAGCACACAATATAAAGAGAGATTGAGAGAGAGATAGAAAAAGAGAGGAAAGAAGGTTCTTAATGAAAAAAATTAAGGAATCATTTCTGTTGTAGTGTTCAAAATTGCCAATGAGAATATATGCTGGTTATCTGTCCCCAAGTGTCTTTCTTTCCATTTTTTCTTGAGGTGTTCATTGCAAACATGAGTAGTAGCCAGAGGCTGTCCAATCCTTCTTCCTCTTTTTGTGTTTCTCATTAAGTTGCTGTTTGGAGTTCTGTGCAGTATGAAGTGGGGTGCATTGGAGAGTGTTTTCTGGCCCTACATCATGGTGGTTGTTCTAGAGTTTTGTGAGCAGAGTTCCCAGAGGTGGATCTCCTGACGGTAGAGTTTAAGTCTAGTTAGACCCCTCGTGCTTTGTTGAGTGATGATTGATCTGAGATTTTAAAGCAGATAAACAGGTTCTCAATGTGGTAAATGAAAAGAGGGATTTTACTGGATTTAATACTGGACTCTCAGAATAGCTTAGGTACTCAGAAGTTTGGATATAATAAAATTAAATAAGAAAATGCAAAGACAGTTTAAGAAGTGTCTATAGTAGATACAATGAAGGCAAATTGGGAGAGGTACTAAGGAAACTTAGGTGGCATTGTGTCATATGTTGATATGGAGAAATCAGAAATCAAGTACACTGTCAGAATGATCTAGTGGGTGAGGCTACATTGTATATTCATGTTGAAAAGATTCTGAGGATCTCCCAGTTGTCCACAATAGCCAAGACAGGCACCATTTTTTCCTACCACACTAAGATGGCTAACAGCTGTGGGATCAAGCCCAAGCATGACCTGTTTAATCCAAGCTGGGTTCAAAAACAAAACCAGGCAGAGACCTGCCACATGAGTCAGAGTATGCCTAGGAAGCCAAGAGAAATTCAGGTGTAGATGATGTTATATCCAGGGGATGAGTCTGGCAGTTCACAGGACAAACTGGGGAAGACTGGTTATTTGATCAGGCAGGTAGACGTGAGTGTGCTCTTGGGAACTGAGCCCAGGAGGCTGGGAAGCATTGGATTCATAGGTGGCATAGGGGTTGAAGAATTGGCTCTTCCTCATAAGTGGAACCTAGGGGAGACTCCAGGGATGCAGACTCTCAGCACGGATCTGCAGCTGCCAGGCTCTGGAAGTATGAAAACAATGTATGTTATATAATGTTTTACAAATGAGTCCATTACAGAAATATTAAACACCACTGTGATTCTTCACACAAGCCTTTCTTGTAGCCATATGCTGCAGTGTGAAGACTTTCAATTATTTTTTTCTAAATAGGCCCCACCATAAGAAATATATTTTACATAAAGTCTCACTATACCTACGAACCTCTGCACAAGCATGCACACAAGAAGCAGAAATTTCATGAGAAATAAAAAATTAAGAAGTGTAATTACAAAGTACAAAATTACAAAAAGGTGGACTGGGTACTAAATTGCAGCAGGACAATCTATTTTGCATGTGAAAAGAATACATTGGTCCTTACTTCATGTTATACATGGAAACTAACTCAAATATTATTAGAAACATAAATGCAAAATTTAAAAATTAGCATTCTAAGTTGGAAGGAATAGATAAAAGTATATGAGCTAGCTTTGAGTTTAGTTATCTTAAACGGGGCATGAAAAGACAATAAATCAAAGGCTGTAAGAAACTAATAGGATAAAAATTAAACAGACAGATTATGTAAGTATATGAAATGATAAAATGCAAATAGAAAAGAAAAATGCTTCCACTGTTCCATGGATAGGATAGCTGTGTCTCATCCAAAATATTTGTATATTGAAGCCCTAATTCCCAGTGTGATCATACTTGGATGCGGGGCTACTGGAGAACTCTTGGGTTTAGATGAGGTCACGGGGTGGGGACTCCACGATGGGACTAGTGTCCCTATAAGCAGAGGAAGAAGAGACTACAGCTTGTTCTTCTCCTCGTGAGGGCACAATGGGAAGGTTGTCATCTGCAGGTCAGAAAAAGGGTCCTCACTCAGGACCAACTCTGCCAGCAACTGGTTTTGTACTACCCAGTCTCCAGAACTGAGAAATAAATGTCTGTTGTTTAAACCACACACTCTCTTTTGTTATGGCAGCATGAGCTGAATAATATTCAGTGCATACCACCAGCAAGGATCAGAATGCAGACCATGTGTTTCCTCAAATCAAAATAACAACAGTGACACACAATACAATAGAAAATGAAGAAGGGATATGCACTATGGGGAAAGTGGTTCACAGAAATACCCGACAAAATGCCGATAAATACATAAGAAGATGCTTGACTTCACTTGTTATTAGATGAATGAATGTGAATTAAAACCAAAGCTAGATGCCATGTTGTAAGCATCAGTTTGGTAAAGACAGCTAGATTGTACAAATACTGGTTAGAGTGTGGCATATGTGAACTCCCATACATTATTTGTGTAAAGGTACATTGTACCAGTCAGTTGGAGGCAGTTAGAACAAATACAAATACTACCTGGTTCCAAGCTCAGGAAGGCACTGTTATCAGGTAGAATATTCCAAGAGCTCAGTGTTCACATCTCAGGAACATCCTGAGGGTCAGAACTGAAGACACACCAGGGCAGGATTTCAACATTCCAGGTCTGCTGAATATCCCTGTCCTCCAGGGTGGGAATGGGGCTGGGAATAGCAATGAGTACACAAAGGCCTTCAACAGGAAATGCAATTTACTAAACACATTTAGTAAATTGGGGAGGGGTGTGGTTATTTGCATATCCATTATATAATTCTCCAGATATTTTATGCCTAATTGCATAAAAATACAAAAGAAAGCCAATATATTCCGGAAATACCACTTCATCCAGATTCCTCTTAAGACAATTAAGATAAATGCTATTAGAACAGAGAAAATAATACAGTTTTTAGTTACAAAATGTGTTTGGCCTTGGAATAGTACATCCCACCAAACAGCACATTTCATTAATAAAAATGATGTCAGAGCTTTTCTCATAACTTTTTTTTTTAGAGGAACAATCTCAGTGTTGGCTCAGCACCTGGTGGCAACCCATGACTAACAATTTCCCACAATGACACAAATCTGCACCATTTTTTATTCTCCAGTGTATCCCAACGTTTCCTGTCTTCATCCTCTGGTGGCTACTGCTTTTCTTCTCTTCCTGCACCCCTCCCTTTGTCTATGCGATGACTTCACCTCCTCCTCTAAGACTTGATATGAACACAGCCACCTTTGTGAGGAGTCACTTCAGAGGTGCTACAGTTTGGATACATAGTTTGTGTCCCACAAGGGTTCATGTGTTGGGAGCTTGGTCTCTAGTATGACAGGGGTTGGGTCCTTAAAGAGGAGGAGCCTAGAGGGAGAGCCTTAGGTCACTGAGGAAGCTGCCTTGGGAACCCATTGATTGGGGTAGCTCTCCTTGGGGTCCTGAGTACTCATGAGATAGACTTGGTATAAGAGCAAGCCCAGCCCCTGAACTGTGATCTGTCGCCTGGGTAGGAATGTGACGATCTCTCACTCTTAGCATTTGTCAGGGTTCATTGTGGGAAGTGGCACTGTGCTGTTTGAACTTACAGCTTCCAAAACTGAGAGCTACATAAGCCTCCCTTCCTCAAAAGCTGCTTGCTTGGTATTTAGTTGTTTTAATGAAAAATGGATCAATAAAAGCAATAAAAACCCCACTAGTGTTTATTGAGTACCAGGGAGCATTTGAAAAGCCCCTCATGGGCACTAAACACTTGAATCCTATCCAATGAGGTCGGTGTGGTCATCCTCATTTTACTGATGAGGGAACTCCATACTAAAGGGGAAGGAAACTTAGACAAGGGCACTCAAGTTTTAAAGGAGGAAGGAGATGGGCTGGCTGTGTTTCTGACTAATTAGCAAGTATGACCAAGCAGCTCTGCCACTGCTTTGGACCCTCTTCCAGCATCTCTGTTGAGCTTTGCATATAATTTTGTGTTGTTTTCACATTCTGAAGAGACCTATGGTTGTCTGCCCCACCCTCAATCTATGTGTTTCTTGAAGCACTATAGGATCCTTTCTTGCTAGCGAATTGCCCAGTATAGAGTTGGAATTGAGAACATTTATTTAATGCATTGTACATGAGACCACAGAATATAGGTTTCATTGGAATGTAGAATTAGGTCTTAAAATACTTAAGTATGTAGAGAAAAATTCAATATAGAAACACTGAGGGGAAGGCCTTTATTTTGTTTAATTTGTATTTCAATAAGAATATCAAGTGATTAAGTAAAGATGCATAAACTATTCTTCTGTGTTTATTCAAATATACACTCAATTATTCTCATGAAAATATATAAGTATTTTGATTGAAGTGAATTACAAATCCAGAATTGTATTTTCATTGTATTTTTGTTAACCAAAGTAGTTAATATTTAATCATAATATTTTGATGATTATAAACATCCATATGACAGATTAAATGCCCACATACATTTACTTTTCTTTATTTTATAAACACACACACACATGTGCTCCTATATGTATCTTTTATTTTCATTTAGCAAATCCATTTTGATGTTCTATAAAAAAGAACCATTCTGTAGGTCACTTTAAAAAAAAAAATACGACTTTTGCCTAGTTTATTCCTCTTCTAAGTCATTGAGCTGAGTGGTGAGAGGAAGATGTATCTTCTATGCTGTCTAAGGGAGACATAGTTCCACTTAACTTATCACCTTTTAAGGAGGTTGCCAAAAAGGGTGCTGGCTTTTGACAAAATAGCCTTCTTCCTTATTTCTTAAGCTCACCCTCTACAAAAATTTATTACTTCAATTTTTTTGCTTGTTTTTCTTTCACTTTGAACATTTTTATCTGCTTATATCCTTCAATTTGGAGCTTATTTGACTTCCACGGCCAAGGTCATGACCCCTTTTTACATTAAATCTCGGCAGTGGCAGTCCAAGTTAACAAATCCATTTCCAAGCAGATCAGGAGGGGCACCAGGAATCAAAGCAACACACATGGGCACCAACATCACTGGCTCTGATTTTCTTTGTTTTTTAGATTCAACACTATAACAGGAAGTAAAAACTCAAGCCTTGGTACCAGAGTTAGTATTCGAAGGAATTTGTTATAAGGAGAGTGGCCTTGTCAGTAGGAAACCTGCGGTTAGTCCATCCCTGCATGAAAAGAAGGCCTTGCTTTGCATTCCAGCAAACACACAAAAGGCATCACAAAGGAAATAGACTTCCTCTTCCATCAGCTACCCCAAATGAAAGAGAGAAAGCAAGCCGAAAATTGGTAGAAGAGTTGATTTCACTACATGTTTATGTTAATAGGGTATTTGACTTTTGAATGCTTCATAAACCTTGTTATGCTCTGTGCTATTTGAGGAGTAAAACAGCTGGAACACTGCCAGAAGCCTTAATTGGAATCAGCTTAGCAGGGGCTGAGAAGGTTTCCTAGTGTTTAGTTTCAAACTTATTACAAAATCGCAAAATTATGTGCTGTTTATTTTCTATTCCTCCTTGGTTTATGCCCATAAAGGTAAGACTTAGCTGCATTAGGAAAATAGACTCATTTTGCCTCATCCGCCCCAGGCTGGTGCTCTGAGCTGAACAGCGTGGGCATTGCCTCTTCTCATTGGCCGTGGCCTCACTTCTCATGCAGCAGAGGGTGTCTGGCCCATCCTGCCTTCCCTGGTGCATTCTGATTACTGGCTAAATGATTGCTCAGATAGCCAACCCACAGTAGAGTTACTGAGCTGCGTGGTCAATCTGTCACCAATGTGGTGAGCAAGGCCACAGAAATAGGTTTCAAAGTGTCTCCGGGGGGCCTCTTAGTTCTCTCCTACCAAAGGGTCACATTTGCCACTGGTCAACTGTCTCAAACAGCCTCTTGGTTTATTTCAAGCCATGAGAGATTGATACCTTTTCTGCCTTCTGTCAAATTTCAGAGGATTAGTGCCTTTTATTTTATGCTTTAGTTTTAGGGATTTTCGGCTTTAGCCAGCTCTGGTGTTTCAACCTGTCTGTTGTGCAGCTTAGCATACTGTTACCTGAAATTAACAAAACGAGTTTGTTGCTTAGAAAAAATGTTATGTGGTGACTATTTGCCAAGGTGATGGATGCTAATGGCACCAACATATGTATAGAACAAGGTCCTGTCTTGACCTTATGAGCGTCTGTTTGGGAGGAGACAGAAATTTGAACAAATAATTTAGAATTGGTGGTAAGTGAATTTTGATTCAAAATGGCTGGCGGGTTGACTGGCCAGAGGCAGCTAGCTATGCCAGCTTTTTATGACAGTATCTGTGAGGGCACAAAAAGGATGAAAACCATCCTTATGCTACAATTCTCACTAACCTAATGCTAAATTCCAGAAGGGATTTTCTATTAGCATATGGTAAATGGTATTATCATATGGTAAATATGTATATTTTAGGTCTAACTGCACATCCTGCTTTTGCTTCATGAAAAAGTTACCACCTGAAATGGGATAGAGGATTTACTCATTACTCCACATCTGTCCCCGGAATTGTAGACACTGGGTAGGGCGATCTAAGTGGACACATTTGTCTTTATACTGATTGATGGGGAATGTTAGATCTATATCACATTTCTGGGACAGATCCAAGGGCATAATTAGTGTTTCATTTGCTTTTCATATTCTGGATTCTTAAGGTGGACTCTGTGGTTCTTGATTGGAGAACTTTTTTTAGTATTTTTTGTTTTCTAGTATAATCACTCGGGTTTTCCTCTAATGATTGCTTTACACCCAACTTGCCATTTTGATATTCTGTTTTCATTTCTATTAGGTTCAGAATACTTCCTAATTTCCCTTTGGATTTCTTCTTTGACCCATAGGCTACTTACAAATTGGTTAGTTTCAAAATATTTGGAAATTTTCTATTTATTGTTGTATTATTGATGTTTAATTTCTATTTCCAACTGAATTCCATTAGTTTTAGACAACATACTTGGTATGACTTGAATCCTTTTAAGTTTATTGCAAATTGTCCCATGATTCACAATTGTCCCATATTGCTATATGCTATCAGCACTTTAAAAGAATGTTTGTTCTGCTGCTGGTGAGTGGAATCGTCTACCTGTATCTATTAGATCATACTTTTAAGACTTCTATCTTAGTAGTTTTCTGTTCACTTGTTCTACCAGTGTTTGAAAGTGGAGTGCCCAAATCTTCAATTACTATTGTCATTTTTCCTATTTGTCTTTGCAGTTCTTTTAGTTTTGGACTCATGCATCTTGAGGCTCTGTTATTAGAATTATAAATGTTCATGACTTCTGTACTTTTGATGTTTTGAATTGTTCATCACTTTCATCTTTAGCTTTGGTATTCATTTTTTTTTCTATGAAATTGACTTTTCTAATCTTAGCATAAGCACAATACATAGCCTTTTTGGATTAGTGTTAGCATTATATATTTTTCTTGTCATTTCACTTTTAAAATTTAGGGGCTTAAGAAATAAATCCATAAAAGTCAAGAAAATATCTTGATCTTAATGTAAATGAAGACATAGTATGTCAAAGTGTGTTGAGTAATTCTACAGTAGTACTTACAGAGAAACTCACTGTATACATAACATATAAATAATAAAAATATAAACATACATATAAATATCTTTTTCTAGGTCTTTATGTTTCAAGTGAGTTTCCTTTAGGCATTATATAATTGAGTCTTGTTTATTCATCCAATTTGAAGTAATAAAAACTAAACAAAATATCTGATTTTGAGAAAATGATGGAATATGACAAAAGTACCCATTTGGCTTCAGTAATTGCATTTTCCTTCTCAGACTACAGTTTGGTGACAGTGACTTCTCTCTCCCCACAGCAGAGTCATTATCAGCACTTATTTCTGTGCAGGTGAGCACAGCTGATGGAGCAGACCCATTGGCCGGCTGGTCTCTGAGTTTGGGACCCTCCCCTGGGCACTGCCTCTCCTCCAGACTGTATTTCCCTGTGCAGCCATTCTCTCAGGCTTCAGGTAACCAAATCATGATTTTTTTCTATCCTAAAACTTTCAACACCTTCTTTGTCATCCTTGTGCTCATCTTATGACCTTAATTCCTGTTTTTCTGGTATAATTAAAGGAAAAGATACAACTTTTCCTCACAAACTTGTATCTGTTCCCATCTATGCTGTTTTACTACCAACTACCTTGGATTCACAATTTACTCATATCTAAATTAAATTTATTCCATATTCATTAGGTCTCATTCTCTCTTACCTACTCACAAACCTTGTTACAATTTTCCTCTTTTTCTTTTATTTCACCAGTTTCATTGTTCTCTATTGAATGATTCATATTAGCATAAAATCACGTTATTGTTTCTCCCATCTTAAAGAAATCAAAAGTTATTTTTTTCTCTCTGCAACAAAACTTTACATAGGGATGCTACTTACTTAGGATCCTCTGCTCAGGCTTTTGCTCCACCAAACCATAACAAACTGCTCTTGCCAGGCAGCAAACAACTTCCACTTTGCTAGAGCTAATGGACTAGTTTTGACTCTTGTCTTACCTGGTGAATCAGCAGCATTTCATATTAAAATTCCTTCCTTCCTGATATGTGTCCTTCATTTGCCTTTCAGAACACCGTAGCCTTGATTTTCTTTCTGCTTTACTATCGCTGTTCCTCCTTCTTCTTTTCTGACTTCTATTGCATTTACCTGTCCTTAGTATTATTAGCCCCAGGATCCTTAGATCCTAATTCTCTTCACTCTCCACTTACTCTCCTTTATCTAATCTTCTGGATCAAGATACCATCTATGTTCTGATATGTCTCCAAAGTTTATATCCCAGCTGAATGTCTTACTGGGCTCCAGGTTCATTGACAATGACTGTCAAGGAGAAGGAATGAAGTGGGGTCATTGTGCTTCACATAATTACTCAAAGAGCCAAGTGGATGAGCTGATGGGATCTTTTCTATCTGCAGATGAGAAAGCTAGAGGGTCATGCACTGCATCTGATGCTTTAGCCTACAAGAGACACAGAATTATGCTATCACAGTGCTCCACAGAGCTGCAAGGAGGCTGGGAAATGTGGGAGGCTCCATGGATATTCAGTGACCTCATGATATATTGCCACATGAAAGCTGGGTAATGCTGTGTGTCTAAGAAAGATGATATAGTTCTAAATCAGATTCCATATTTATAGGAATCATTCTTGGGCAAAAAAAAAAACTATATTTGTTTCAATTTATACTTTTGCCCTACATTTTCTCTATTTTATAATGGGTACATTCTGCCTTCACTATATGAAAAATGTTAATTTTGATTCTATAACTGAAAGCAAATGTCTTGAGGGCCAGAGAATGGCTGTCCATTGTGCAACAGTAAGGGTTACAAAGAGGGATGAGGAAGAGAGAGGAAGGGAATCAAAACAGAACAACGAACAGTAGGCATGGAGGGAATTTTCCACAGAGGTAAATGTGAAAGCCATGGGTGAAGGAAATTTTAAGAGCACCTAATTTACAAGAGATTCCTTAAGCTCTGTAAGAGAAGATGAAATTTAAAAAAAAAAAGTTGGGAGGGAGTTTTTGGGCTTCAGCCAGGTATGGGCTGACTCCTGGGAAATGTCTGCAGTGAAAAATCTAAAGAAAGTGGCTCATTGGGTGAAGAGGCAGAGATAAAACACAAATGGTGGTTATAAAAAGGGCTGCAGAGATGCACGAAGAATGTATTGTGTATAAGATAAAATGTGCTGAGCTTTGAGCCTATACTGTGGAGGAAGCCAGGAATGGATATACTCTCAGCATTGTTAAGAAACAAATATATGTATTGTGCATATTACTATCCTTAAGAGATTTATTGGGCAATTCCATAAAGCACAATATATTTTAGAGTAAAACTGTGTAAGCAGTTTGAAAAGCAGATTGGTCTTAGGATAGTGATATTTGTATATGCAGAGGGAGATGTAAATGCTATTTGAATTTATAATGCCAGCTTTGGAGTTGACTCTTTTCTTTTTGGTAGGAAGAATGGTTCTCCCAGTTGTATGTAAGGTGAGCTGTTGGTTACTGATGTTGACAGCATGAAGTTGAGGTGAAGACTCTGTCTTGATATAAACAAGGTAGATCCAGTTGTCCACCTCAGGGCAAGGTTTACTTGATTGACAGTAGTGGATTCTTGAATAAGTCTATAAACATTGCTTTAGTTTATATGGACTTTTGTGTATTATTTAATTATATAATAGACCTTAAGCAATTGCTAAGGGGGCTATAACAGGATCAGGAAATACAGCCTTTGCATGAGGCAATTAGGAGACATTTGGTCACTGTTTTCCAGAAGAATTTCAAAAGATAATGGGATGGAAGACACTTAAATGTGCTGGCTGAGGTCTAAATAGAAAGAGAAGATGTAGAAACAGCTGGTATAGGCAGCTTTTTCTTTTTTTTTAATTAATTAATTTTTATTGTAGGTTGTTCAAAACATTACATAGTTCTTGATATATCATATTTCACACTTTGATTCAAGTGGGATATGCGCTCCCATTTTTACCCCATATACAGATTGCAGAATCACTTCAGTTGCACAACCATTGATTTACATATTGCCATTCTGGTGTCTGTTGTATTCTGCTGCCTTTCCTATCCTCTACTATCCCCCCTTAGGCAGCTTTTTCAAGGAGCTTGACTTCAAAGGGAATGTGGGAGGTCTGTCCAGTAGTAGGATGGACAAATGTGTATTTATGCATACACATTCATGAGATTAAAAGGCTTTCACGTCAGATGGTTATTTCTTACTTTCCTTTAAACTGTTCTTTCAAAATTGAACAGTTGTTATTGATCCTTTTGGTAAAAATGTAGAATTTCCTTAAATCAATGAAAACTCACATAAGGCTATAGATGTCTTGATAACTCAGGTAAGACCCAAAGTGCTGATAGGGTTATAACCTGGCCCTCTTTAAAATTATATTCCTTAGTACTTCATGAAGCCAGCTATCCATCAGAATTGGGGCCTGCTGCCTTGTAGTTCATACTCTTTCTGAAGGCAGTTCACTAACACTCAGTTGCTATAACATACATGTTGAGGCCTTCACCTCCACGCCAGTGCCTCCCAAAGCCTTCCTTCCAAGACCACAGTCATCTTAGACAGTTCCTGGTGAATACATCAGACCCCTCTCATTGCACTTCCTGTGAATTTTAGCTCCCCTGGTAGGTATCTGAATTTCGAATAAAGGAATGTTGGCTTACCATAGGTGGCTTAGAAGATAAGATTTTGGGTAGACTCCCTGTTCAGTGTCTACTCCTCACCTTCCCCTGGTCCTGTGTCCTCTAGTTTCATATTTTCCAGGATGTTCTAAGATCAGATGATAAACTGACTGAGCGTGATGCCTGTCTCTCTGGTAATAAAGTATGACATCTACTGATTTCAGTCACCATGTTTAAGGTGTTCCAGCTAGACTACAGATAAATGATTAAGCCCCATGGCAAACACGAGGGGAGTTACTCACTTGTCAAACACTATTAGTAAAGGGGGAAGAAACCTCCAAATTATTCTGACCATAGCAATCAAAAGACGAAAGAACACTGAGAACAGAGAAATGATAGAGACGGGTTGCTTATTTTCTTCTTTCTCTGAAAACTATTTTGTTGTTTTTGCCCTTTAAAAGAGCACAAGCGAAAGACTTCCTTACTAAGACCTTTGCCTGACATTGCCATTAAAGAAATGGATTATAAAAGAGCAGAACATGCCAGCCCTGGAGGTTCTGTAAAAAACGCTGGTGATGGGGAATAGGAATTGGAAAGCAAAGGCTGTGTGGCTGATTTATCTTCTCTGGTGCAAAGGGTTTTTTTTTTTTTTTTTCTCTCCCCCTCAAGCCCATGGGTGGAAGCAATGAAATTCACTGACATAACTGGGCCAGTTGCTTTTTATTTCAAGTATGCTGCGAGGAATACTTGAAAGCAATCATCTGTGCTCAGTAATTGGCTGATAAAGCTCAATATCCTCAGCAATTACAGTCACTGTTTATTCAGGAAATCCTCCATACATCATTTGAAAGGAGGGTAAAATTGTAAATTATTATAATACCAACCTGTGCAACGCTGGTAGAACATGCTGTTAGAGTGTTAGGAACAAAAATCCAGACACCAAATGGAAATTCTAGCCAGAGAAAACACAGGTCGCTGCAGTTTCAAGGGGAAATGAGAAGGAGAAGGGCTCATTGAGGAGGGACCATCATCATGTCCCTGAATCGTGCCCAAAGCCAATTTTGTGCTCAGAAAAAGTTAGCCAAGAAAGATTGCAAGGGTCACAATGAGATTTATGAGAAAGAACACCCAGCTACCTACCCACCTGAGATAAAGACAGCGAGAAAATGTACATGTTGTCCCAAATATGCCTATCAATCACTGGGCTGGAGAGACAAAGAGGGTTGCTAGTGACTGGCTTACAAACAAACAAATATTAAAAGATCAGGTGCCTTTTAAGAAAGAGCAACTAAAAATGTTTAACATACAGGACTAAGAAGCACTTCATTTCTTACAGAGACACATGAAGCAGAAATATAGATCTAGGTAGGATTGGGTTAAATTCTCAATTTTCAAGTCAAAAGTCTCAGGCATGAGAAGCTAAGTGATTTGTCCAAGAGCATGTCACCAGCAGGTGGCAGAACTGAAATTGAAACTCAGGTCTTTTGACCTCAAAATTCTAGTACTTTTTCAACACGATGTGGAGTCTTTGTTCTCACTGCTGCCCCTTGTGTATCAAGCCATGTTGTTATTCAGTAAATAGTTGGTCATTCATGTTGAGGGTCACTGGGTTCTGTAGATTAACACTTTAGTAGGCTCTTCATCTACATCGTTTCTAGGGCCCTCTGATTAGTTGGCTGCCATCACTGATCCTTACATGTTGAAATGTGGTAAATATTATTTTGTCTCTGGTATACTCGACCTTGAATAAGAACTTCTTCAGTGCTATTCAAGGAGTTATCTCACTGATAGAATTGCTCTTAACCTAGTTCATATTGTAACACTTGGCCTACAGAGGGCAGAGCAGAGAGTTTTGTCGAGATGCTCATGTTCATTCACTAACACATTTTTCAGTTTATTAACGGAGAGAGTGTCCTTGGGATCCTCTACAAACTCTCTCTCTCTCTCTCTCTCTCTCTCTCTCTCTCTCTCTCTTGTGTGTGATTTAGCATGTTATATCCACTCCTTCATTCCTATCTCCCTAAACCCCTAGATCCCTCCCTCCTCTATCTGTATTATGCCAGGAATAATCTGGCATCTCAGCCTCATTAATTTTAACTCACTGATAAGTCCAGGATTTAGTCAACCAGTCAAGGGAACTGTCACAAACAGATACATGGACCAACACATTAAATTCAGAAACTCTGATAAATGTGCACATACCAGTAAATTTGATCAATAAATTTTCTGTTCTCCTAAGTCTAATTCCCTTAGAATTTATTTCAACGCATGTTTTGTGGGTTCATGCTAACACTAATTAACAAAATAAGTTAATATAAATTGAGACAATCTTGCAGTTCTTTTGCTGGATGAGTTATTTATTCCCAGATAAGCCCTTGAACTTTTCACCCTGAAGCACACTGATATCTAATCCTTGTTATAGATCGAAGGGAAAATGAGGTGGAAGGGGGTAACTCTTGAGAAGAATAAGTATCCACTTGCAAGACAGCTTCCCAGAGGGAGATGACTGCAGCATCTTCCAGGGAGGAGAAGGCAGAGATTGGAGGACTTAGGAGAGCAGGCTGCTTCCACTGGCAAGGGGGGGTCCCAAGGTTCCATATTACCAGCTCTCTCTGAGTCTACCAATTATCTCCTTCTCAATCTCAGGGTTAGGTCATGGTGAGGATCGAGTAAGTATTTTTATGTAAGTATATACCTCATCTATCAGATGAACCTTTTCAAGTGTAGGGATTAGATACAATTCAATTATGAATCAGTGCCCACCAGATCAAAGGCACTAAATAATTACTAATTGAGTAATGAAATCAAGGAGGTCTACTTGACTTCTAAGAACTTTGGCAAATCTCCAGTGATTATTGTTCTGGAAATGTCTCATTTTATACAGTCTGTCATAGTTCTTCTCTCTGTCTCTCTTATGCAGGTCACTGGTCTGTGGTGGGGTGATACAGAGATATTTATAGTGTACTCCAAACATGACTGGAGAAACGAACTCTGAGAATGAGTTCAGCTTGGAGGAAAGGGAATACCCAGATGGGAAGACATCATTGACTAGCCTTTTCTAATTGGAGTGTGAGGACAGCTTGTGGACTGCAGAATTGTGAGCTTTGTTCTCTGGCACCCAAGTGATGCTGGTACCAGTTGCACTAGGTCCACATTAGCTTGAATGGATGTTGGCTGAGTATGGATTCCTGAAGAAGTTCAATGGTGTCCTGTTCACGGTCTCATTAGACATCTCCATTAAGGGTCCATATTGTGTGTTATCAGGATGTAATTTTTAAGGGTATCTCTTATGCTCTCTGAAGCATCTATGAAGAAACATGAGGATCTGTTTCCCTAGGTGGTTCAGGTAGAGTCTCAAGTGTCAGGGAATTCTGGAGTCTGTCAAATAGAGATTAGTTTTAGTCAGTGAGGTACAAAACAGTGTGGAGAATTAAAATTCTTAACCAAGAACTAAGATGTGTCTGGGATGGAGATAACTCACATAAAATGTAAGGGAACCTGGCTTAGTTGCTGAGCCTGGCCTTCATTTTGCAATCCTCCTGCCTCTACCTCCTGAGGTGCTGGGATTTCAGTGCGATGTTTCAATTTTTTTTTTATTGGTTATTCAAAACATTACAAAGATTGCAGAATCACATCGGTTACACATCCACATTTTTACATAATACCATAATAGTAACTGTTGTATTCTGCTACCTTTCCTATCCTCTACTATCCCAGGCTCAGCAACTAAGTGACACCGTATCTCAAAATAAAAAATAAAAAGGGCTGGGGATGTAGTTCAATGGTAGAGCACCCCTAAGTTCAATCACTAGTCCTGCCAAAAAAAAATATCATGAACCCTATTAATATGTACAATTAATACATGTTAATAAAAATAAACTATTTTAGGGGTGGGGTTATAGCTTAGTGGTATAGCACTTGCCTCGCATGTGTGAGGCACTGGTTTCGATCCTCAGCACCACTTATAAATAAATCAAATAAAGGTATTGTGCCCATCTACAACTAAAAACATTATTTAAAAATATCTTTAAATTTAAAAAAAACTATTTTAAAAGGAATATATATATATAATGTCCATTTAGCAGAGAGACTTCCTATACCCCTCATCTAAAATAGCTATTCAACTGGGCACAGTGGTGCATACCTGTAATCCCACTGGCTTGGGAGGATGTGGCTCAACCGTTAAGCACCCCTGGGTTCACTCCCTGGTACCCCCAAAAAAGCTACACGGGGCTGGGGTAACTCAGGGGTAGAGTGCTAGCCTTGAGAGTGCAGAGCCTTAGGTTCTAAGACCAGCACCGCAAAAGAAAAAGCCAAAACAAGTAAACAGCTATGCACACTCTGCACCCCCTTATTTTAGTCCATATCACCATTTGACATACATTTATTTAGAATGTTACATTTCCAATTCCATAAATCGGTGCAGATTCCTTCTCTTTACATTTGAAAAGAAAATAAGAACCAGAAACCTAAGAATCTGAGACACTCCCACCGCCCAGTGTTCTTAATTTTCTCACTGTTTTAAGGAAGGTTCTAGAAAGAACAGGGCATCTGGAAGCCATGTGTTATTTAGCACTCACTGCACTCTCCTCTTTCCCTGCTAGTGTTGGGAAGTAAAGAAGTCAGCCCTTTCCTGCTTTCCAGGGACTTGCCAACGAATCCAGAGGCCAGGCCCTTCTGTGTTATGGGACGACATGGGCATCGCATAAATTCTGGAGGACACAGGAGAAAAGAAGCTGCTAAGCTATTTTAAAGTTGTCAGAAGCGAGATGTGGTAAATGCTGTCAGAGTCTTGCTGGCCACTCTCATTCTTAGAACTTGGACTTTTATTTCATTTATTTATTTACATGCGTGCTGAGGATCGAATCCAGTGCCTCACACATGCTAGGCAAGCGCTCTACCATTGAGCCACAGCCCCAGTCCTTCCTCATTCTTACTACTTGGGGAATACCACTCGGACCTCCAGCTGCCAAACCCCCTACTTCCTTGCCTGAGGACTTCCTTTGGACCCAGGTGGTCTTTTTTCCCAGGATGACAGATTAGAAGTGCAGGGAATGGATAAAACTAACCTCTCGTTCTTCGATCAGCAAGAGAGGGTGTATAAATACCAGAACTTTAGTCCCCTGGATAGGATGACTTTGGGGTGCATGTTCTACAGTGGAACCCAGAGTTCTCCCATGGGATCATGTTTTAGTAATGCAGAAGTACGTGTGAGGCACTGTTTTCTTCATTTTATTTAAAAAAAATTTAGTTGTCAATGAACCTTTATTTTATTTATTTATATGTGGTGCTGAGAATCAAACTCAGTGCCTCACAGGTTAGGCAAGCACTTTTCCACTGGGCTACAACCCCAGCCTCCAAAACACCCTTTATTAATGCCTTCCCTTCCCTGACTTCCCCTTTATCTGAGAGTATTTCCAGGGATCACCTCTCACATAAACTGGTTCCTCTTGAACCCTTACTCACTGACTGGTAATCCAAAGCAGCACAAGACATATTTGAGTTGTATTTAAATTGTGCTTTAAGTGTATGTGCAAGAAATAAATATTTGTAAATTCAGAAAAAAAATAAAATAAAATGTAAGGGAAATAGCAGGAACAAGAAAAAGAATGAGTCAGATGCACTGGTGCATTCCTATAATCCTAGCTGATTAGGAGGCTGAAGCAGGAGGATCATGAGTAAGAGGCCAGCCTTGGCAATTTAGCAAGACTTTGTCAAAAAACAAACACAAACAAACAAACAACAACAAAGGAAGAATGAGAATGAGTTCCAAATCTGGATACCATTCCTGGCCTCAGTCTTTCTTGTTTATTTGCCATTGTAAAACTGGGAACATGTTTTCACTGCTGTAGTCTGAATGTTTCTCTAAATTTGTGTGTTGGAGAACTAATCCCCACTTGCAGCATAGTTGGGAGATGGGCATAATGGGAGGAGTCTAGTTCCCATGGATTAATGCCCTCATACAAAGACTTAGTGATGAAGCTCATGCCTTTTTCCTTCTACTTTTGTCCTGTGAGGAACAACGTTTCTCTTCTCTGGAAGACACAGCATCCATGGCGCCATCTGGGGCAGAGCCTGCTAGCTCATCACATGCCTGGGTCTTGTACTTCCCAACCTCCATGACCATGAGAAAATAAATTCTGTTCTTTATAAATTTCCTAGTCTCAGGTATTCTGTCACAGCAGCACAGAAGGACAAAGACACTCACCTTTCACATATCCCTGCTAGTACTAGGAGGACGTCTTTAGATAATTTTCTGGTCAAATAGATGTAAGAAGAGGCCTTAGGGAAGTTTCTGGGAAATGTCTATTTCTCCCTAACTAAAGGGAAAAAGCTCTGATCTTGACTCTCCTGCTGTCTTCCTTTACCAATCCTCTTCTCCATTTCCTGACTTCAGATATAGTCATGATGCTTGAAAACGCAGCATCAACTGTCAGATCATGAGGTAACAAGTTTAAGAAATAAACACTAAAGATTATAGAACTGGAGGGTATGAAGAATGTATTATTCACTTCACCAACAATAGCTTAATTTAGTAATTACTTATTATGCCTAGATGGTGTCTGTCTTTCTTTTGTTCTACCTTCCCCCCAAAAAATCAGGGAATACTATGCTATATACTCTACTTACAAGATATTGGCAAAACACTCAATTACTCTGAACCTATTTTTTTCTAACTATGAAGTAGAAATAATGCTTTCTTCACAAATATATGTGAAATGTGCAAGTAAAATGTTAGATGAATATAAATTATCTTCACAAGGGAAATGAATGTATTAAACATGAATATGCTAGTTTTGGAACACAGGATTTGTTACTAATGATAGAATGATCACATTTAGAAAGCAGGTGCTTAGGAGACATTAATTGGTATACCTGTTCTTTGCAGACTTGCTCTGTAAACTTTAGCAAATTTTTTAATCTTTCTGCCCTTTATTTCTTCATGCAAAATTGGAGAGAGTAATGTTTTTCTTATCTGCATAATGGGATTGCTCTGATGATCAAAGTTTGTAGGATATTTGGTAATGTTTGAAAATATATTGTGATATATAAATGTACATTATTAATACATCCTTAGAGATAGTTAGACATGAGATAAGATCTCTCCACTTATGTCTAATATGCAGCTCAGGCACTGAACCCTTAAGTAATAATCACTGTCCCTTTGGAAGAAACTCTTGGGGTTTTTTTAGAAATTTATTTCTATTTTTATATTTTAAAGTGTCTATTCCCAAGCAGATGAAGGGGATAAGTATATTTAAAATGTCAAGTTATTTCATTATTTTATTTTAAAACTTTATCTTATGTTACTAATGTAATCATGATTATATTTATTGCTTTTAAGTCTATATAGTAATAGAATAGCATAATAGACTTTAGGAAGATTTGAGAAGAATATGAATAGACAAACCCAAGGAGGCATTTAACAGAATAAAACCTAAGAGCAATTTGAAAAAAAACAAAAACAACATATTAGACTTATTTTTCCTGAATAAATCTCACATATGTTTTAATAACTACATTAACAGACTCCTTAAACTCTTAATTTATGAGGGAATATTAATAGTTAGCTCTATTTTTCTGAGGCTAGAACAAGATATGTGTGTGTATTTATGTGTGTGTGTGTATACGTATGTAATATAGATGCAGAATGGTAGTTACATTAGAGCACACACACACACATATAATACGTAAGTGTATATATGGATTCTGATCTTATGAGTAAGGTCCTGCTCTTGAAGCTTGAGGAGGGATCACAGGGTCCATTAGGTGGTTGGGTTTCCGCCTGTTTGGTTGCTTCAGAACTTGAGGTGACCTTCCCATGCTCGCTTGGTCCTCTGGGGAGCGCAGTGGTGTGCGCTGCCTGCACAGGCTGCACATCCTGGTTGCGGCCTCCGCACTCTAGGGAGCTCACAGCCCTTCATGGCCCTCCGTGATACTGTGGTGGCTCCTGCGCAGTGTGCATGACCATGTTCTGTAGGAAACTCCGTCCCTCTCACTCTCTCTTGTCTTCTCCACGCACTGTCCTGTCCAGAGCAAGGTGTCTTTCCAGATTTGGCTGCCCTTTCTTCCCACAGAGCTGACAGCCCTGGCTCTGACCATCACCGTTATTTGTAAACCTTTAGTGGCTCGCTGTTACAAGATTTGATGAGGTCCTGACCACGAGGACAATTATTGGAGGCTGCTGCCTGTCTGCATTCTTATCAGGCTGCTTCTGGGGAAGCCTCTGCCTTTCTTATTACCTTCCTATACTCTGGAAGCTTTGTCATTGTTGGGAGAAAGAATTACACTAGATGGGAAAACAGTCTTTCTAAAATCTCATCAAATTCAATCCCTAAAATAAGATTATGACCGTTATTACAAGACCTGCCAGAAACTGACTTAAAATAAATGAAATTCAGACATTTAATTTGATACCATTTAGCTCATGGGACTAGACTGTGGTCTTCCACAAAAATAAGAGGAAAAGAGAAAGAGAAAGGTGTGTGTCTGTTTTGTCCTGTGATCCAGGTCATTAGGTCAAGGCACTGCCATTTACTCTTCTTAAACCACCACTTCAGTTTTGATGCTTATACAGAGCGGCTTGGGTTTCTGTTCCAATTCAATTCCAGCTCCAAATGTACCAATTCAGAGCTTAGACACAGTTACAGTTAGCAACCATCAAACAGTCTTTAAACTCACAGGAAAAGCATCCTTCCTTAGCCTTGACCTTTAAACTCTCCCAGAACAGTAGAGGTTAGGGTCAAGTGGTACCCAACAACAAGCCCTGCACAGTTCAGACTGGGAAGTGTCACTTTGAAACCCATCCTCATCGCACTCTTACCTTTATTTATCATACTCCTCCATTTTGGTCACAAGACCTCTCACCTAAAAATAGGTAGGAGACCCTGATGAACTGGGAGAAGTATTGAGGATTAAATGCTCAAGTACATCTGTAGTGTGGCAGGATTCAAAGTCTGTTATTCTCCCTACGGGTGCAGGCAGTATCCTCCAGGGCTCCTACACAGGCTGAAAAGAATCACCCTTGAAACGCCCATCAATGCTAAATGGCGAACAAACCTTACAGTTTGTTAAGTGATGTAACTCTATTAGGGAAAGGTGAGTTGGTTTATGTAAGTAATAGGCTCCAAATTTCCCTGGCTCAAACCTCTTAATGGATTCCCCATTTGATGCTTAGGCCAGTGAATCATTCTGTCTCAGTGTACACACCTGTAAGCAAAGCAAATTACTTATTTGTAGTACTTGGGAAGTGTTGTAAAATATTCTATCCATCCTCAAAAATGTCCTTGTTGTCATCTTCAAAACAATTTTAAATAGGACTGATAAGATTCTATTAATTGAACTGAGAAGTATACCTGGAAAAAAGCCAGTTTTGATGTGTGGTATTAATTTTACAACTGAAGGCAGTTTGTCTAAGAAGCAACAACGAGGCCACATATTAGTGATTATTGCAGCTAATTTTGTAGTTTATGGAGCTTAGTTTTAATTTTTATATTCTGTCCAATGAAGCTCATCAGACATTCCTGTAAGTTTCCTTGCATGAGACTTAATACAAGATAGACAGAGTTTCCTTGGAATGAACTATTTGCATCCCAAAAGAAAATGATAAGCAAGATTTCTAAACTTTAATACAAAATCTTTTTTTTTCAGTCATTATAGGAGGCAATTTTATAATGTACATGCAACTTAATATCCCAATTATTCTATTCCCATTTGGGAGCATAGACCATTTTCTCATGTCCAGCTGTAAAAGAACGTAACATGATCAAGACCACTTTCCTTTGAGGAAATTATTTTTTTTTTTACTAACATGTGCTAACGTTTCCAATATAAGCTTCCTTAAGAGCTTTAGATATTACAGCTGAGTTTAAAAGCAATTTCTCATGAAGGAAATTATTCCAGAGTTGATGTAGTTTCCTCAGAGAATGGAAGAACTTAGTAAAGAAGACCTGCAGAAAACAAATGTAGCATTTCTTTGTATTTGTTGAACAGATCTTGGGTTAAGCATCATTTCCATTAGCCAAAAAGGCCTTTCAGGTGAGGGGAGAGAGCCTCTTCTCCCTTGCCTTCTTGAAATCTGTGCAGAAACGAAGAGAACAAAAAATTGAAACAGAACCTTTATGTTCCATGAACCTTGGAAACACCTGTCACCGCAATTTACAGTACGTACTGGGAAAGTGGATGATAAAATAGCAAATGACTCACTGGGAGGTAGGAAAGTCACACACCAATGTCTACAGAGAGAGGACCTGGTGGGAGGCTAGTCCTCAAAAAAATAGGTACAGGTAGAACAAGCAAGCAAAACCGAAGCAAGATAAAACCTCAATTGTAGTACAAATACTGTAAGCCAAGTCCAAAGGCAAATGGCAAACCAGAAAATACTATTTCCAATCTATATCACAAATAATTTATATCCTTAATATGTGAAGAGTGATAGATACTTGCTTAGCATGCATCAGACCTTGGGTTTGATCCCCAAAAGAAAAGAAAATTTTCTTACTATCCAATTTTTTAAGAAGTGTCCAAATGGATCAATCACAGAAAATGAAATGCAAATAGTACTTAAAGTAGGAAAAGAGGGTCAACTACATTCATAATAAGAGAGATACAAGTTAAAATTAAAATGATATTGTATATTTATAGTCTAGACAGTTTGGTAAAAGAAATAGAAATTGAAACAGTCTGGTGAACTAACTGAAAAATAGGTACACTTTTATCAATGTGATTGGTATGTTACTAATGTGATTGGCATAGAGATTGTGCTAAGATTGTATCACAATCACATATAAATATATTGTATCACAGTCACATAAAAATATACCTTGGAGCCCAGTACTCATGTATCTTACAGATAGATTTGCATATTAGTACAAGATTTGGAATCATTAAAAATGACAAAGTTAATATGCAACTTTGATTTAATGAAAAGATGTATAGCCACTAAAAAAAGAATATGTACTGGTTTGGAAAAATCTTCAAGATATTAAGTAAAAAATCAAAGATGCAAATATATGTGCAATGTACTTATGAGTTGGAAGAGGGGAAAAAGATAAAAGTTTTACTTTGTAGAATATATAATGAGATATCAATAAGGTGTTCTGGGGAGCAGATGCAGACTTTCTCTTATTGTGTACAGATGTCTTTGTACTCTGGAAATTTAAAATGTGTAAGTGCTTTTGTGATACAATAAGACAAATTTGAAAATTTAGCTCTTTCCTGGATTTGCAGGCCTGATGTTATGGAATTTTAAAAAATGTGTTGATACAAATAGAGACTCTTCATTTTGAGGAAGGGTTGAAGGAGCTGGTGGCATGGTGTGGCTTGTGTGGGCTGGTGTTTCCCTGGCTGGGGTTGAACTGAGTGCAGAGAGGGTGCAAGGCCATGTTTTCACCAAGCTCCTGCTGGAGATTCCTTGCTCCTTGCTGCTCAGAATATGCCTCCAGGGAGAAATCAGTATACCTTCTGTTTAAACAACAACCAAGAAATCTCTGTATTTTCAGCTTTCTTCTTCATGATATGGTTTAAGAAGATAATTGTGGCTTCATATTGGTTCCTAAATATAAAATTATATGCATAATATCAATATGCTTCTCCAGTACACACATCTCTTTCCCCTGTAGTTCTAAAGTGACTTGCCCTGGACACCTTCCCTTCTCTGTCCACTTAGCCTAAGAATAAATGAGTCATTGGCACACACAAAAAAAAACAACAAAAAAAAATGTAGCAAAAAAACCCCCACAAAACTTTCTTGAACTTGTTCACAGTGAACTTTAGGAGACTCTGGGACCATGCATTACAAGTAGGACTTTTCTGTTTCTGGATCTGTGTAGCATCTACAGCATGGACACCGCGATTGCTCTGGCAAATTGTTCACCAATTGATGGCTTTGAGAGCATAAGGACTGAACACACTTGTGATGCACAATGGTGTTCTGAGAGGCTGAGAGGAGGATTTGCCCACTGGGGGGATGATGGGCCATGGACTTGTAATGCTGAGAAGAGATTTCCACATGGTGGAGCCAGAGCAGAGCATGGCAGGGGAACACTCAGGAGGCTGCTTGTGCCTGGAGCAGAATCCATGCTTGGTGAGCATTCAAGGGTTACCCTTGTGGCCACCAGGGTTTAGGAGAGAGGCTGATTTCCAAGCACAGGTGACCCTGCATGAGCATATAAAGCCAAGAGAGAAATTGTGGGTTAATTTGACCCTCTTCATTTATCATTTGTATGTTTTCATTGGCAACATCTGGGGAGAAGTGTGTGTGCACAAAGAAGGAAAAAGTAAAAATAACATGAATGGCTTATACTAGAGAAGTGGTTCAATATATTATATATCCATGATACAATTTATAAAGCCACCAGAGTCATGCTCTGTAGGGAATCCTTTATCATGCAGAATAGTCTTAATATATTCCTGTGTCATTTATGGCTCCCTGGTTGCAACAACCCAAGAAGAATAGAAGAAATATTTTGATAAAACTTAACTAATAAAGGGAATTTATTAATGAAATATGGATAAACTTACATAATTTAAGGAAAACTCTAGGGGAAGTGGAGATCTCAGAGGAGGAACCAATGGACAGCTTTTAAGCCTTGCGCTGTTGCTGTTGGAATGAGTCACTTCCAATCAATATGCATCCTTATGGAGGGCAGGAATTTGCATTCAAGGACAAAGTCTTCTTTGCTTAAATTGCATCCTAAGCATCCTTAGCTGGAGGAGAGCCCTCTAAAGCTGCATATGAGAGGAAGGCTAGATGATCAAAATACACTTGGGATATTGGTCATAAAAAAGGAAGTGTGTGTGTGTGTGTGTGTGTGTGTGTGTGTGTGTGTGTGTGTGAGTGAGAGAGAGAGAGAGAGAGAGAGAGAGAGAGAGAGAGAGAGACTGCCTAGTCAAAAGCCCACTGCCACTGTAGCTTATATGATCTTGGACAATGTATTAGGACAATTTTCCAGAAAAACAGAACCAATAGAATATGTGAAAAACAAAACAAAACAAAATCAATCTCTCTCTCTCTCTCTCTCTCTCTCTCTCTCTCTCTCCATCTGTCAACCTACCTACCTATCATATATATAATTTTTATACATAAATAGATTTATTTTAAGGACTTACAATGCTATTTGGATATATAATATATTGAACCTCTTTCTTTTTTATGACCAATATCCCAAGTGCACTTTGATCATTTAGTCTTCCTCTCACATGCAGCTTTAGAGGACTCTTCTCCAGCTGAGGTTTTGCTTAGGATTCAATTTAAGCTCATACAACATGGGGGTTGCCAAGGCCAGGATCCACAGAGTGGGCTGGGAGACTGGATACCAAAGGAAGAGCCAATGATACAGTTCCCTTTGTCTTCCAGGAGGTCAGCCATTTTTTCTATTCAGGCCTTCAACAGATTATATGAGGCCCACACATATTGTGGGTGGCAACATACTTTACTAAATAAAAGTCTACCAATTTAAATGTTAACTTCATCCAGATACACTTTCAGAAAAAGACCCAGAATAATGTTTATATCATGGCTCAACCAAGTGGACACATAAAATTAACCATTGCAGGAAAGTTCCTTAACTGCCCACTACATATCTCTTCTCTCCCTTATAAATTATAAATTGCCAATTTCTCTGGATTGTTAGGGTTGTTAAATATAGGCATTCAGAACAATGACTGTCCACAGAAATAAGTCAATAAATGTTTGGTGTTTTCACGAACTATTTTGGTATTAATGATATGCATCTTTGTAATCAGAAAAAAAAAGAAATGTTTTGGTGTCTTCATTGAGACTATCTCTAGTGGTCATATTTCTTGAAGTCATAACAGACAATCTCACTGGCAATGATCACACATAAGCCTAGGAGAGACTTGGAAAGAGCAATACAATGTCACAATGGTGTGCATGCACTGTGGCTTACAGGGGCCAAAGCAATCTTCTCTTCTCCTGCACTATTTCATGATCCTTCTCTGGGATCCCTGACCATAACAGGAAGGGAGAGACTATCATCGTCACTGGAAAATCCATCCCTAATTCCAGTAATTTTGTACTCATGAGAATCTTCATCTTCTTTCTGACTCATTAAACTCTTGAAACATGACATTTGCCTGAGGTCACTGCTCTTTCTACTTGTTGCATGAAGGAGTTTGTCTTCATAGTCAATATTAATAGACAAATATCGGCCACAATTACATAGATAATACATCAATCAGGAAAACATAAAGGGAGAGTGTTCTGAAATGCTGGGTTGTCCCTGAGTGACTTTGTTTAATTGATAGGGCCAAGGTGAGGGGATGTGGTTGGGTGCCTGTCTATCTTCTAAACCTAGGGAGACACAGGGCGGGGTGTTGGGGTGATGGTGAGTGGTGTAATTCCCCGCTTAGACTCAGGCTCCGTGGCCAGTGATTCCAGGACTGCTCTTCCAATTCTGATGGAGTATTTACTTTCTCTAAAAGCTTCCCAAAGTTTATTTTTAACCAGAGGCCTCTGGATTCTGACCTTTCCACACCCTTTTCCTGATTTCTTCACCTCCATTTTTTCTTTTCCAACCTCTCCAGTCAGGCATTCACAGTATCCCACTACTGAAACTGCTCTTCCCAAATCCAGAAATAGTCTTTAGCTTTTCAATAGCCTTACCTGGGGTTATCACCCATCTCCTATTTGAAATGCCCACACCCTTCTTCTGGTACTGTTGGCTAGACTCCCCCTTATTTTCCTCTCATTTTTTTCTTATTTTCTGGCTCTTCTTGATCTCCTAAGCAGTGATTTGGAAGCCCCTGACTCTAGCATATTCTTTTCCCCTTGCATGCACCTTGACAATCCCATCAAATCTCGTGAATTAAATGAACTCCACATCACTGACTCTAAAATTTTTTCTCCATCCCCCTCCTTCTCTCTCAAGCTTAGGCCTTAAACCCAAGCACTCCTGGGCCTCTCCTTGCTAGTCTCTCAAATCAGGCACAGCTAAACCAGTCTGAGGCAGGCCTCTATCATGTCCCACTTACATCCCAGGTAGAGTTTTCATGGTCTTCTGTTTTCTCTTTTGTCCCCTGAATCCATTTTCCACATTGCTGCCAAAATCACCTTACAGAGCATAAATCTCCCCCATTTGAACATTTCCATGTTGTCCTATTGTAATCAATACAGACGCCAAATTCCTTCCTATGATCTCAGGGGCCTGGCCCCAGGTTCTTCTTCCACATCCCCTCACCACACGCCAGCCACACTGACCTTGTTTCTGCAGATGCTCCAAGCTCAGTCTCTCCTCAGTGTTTAAAGGCTTTAAGCCTTTGAATTTGTTTCTTCTTTTGGAAAGCTCTTCCCTCTCACGGTTGCGTGCCTGATGCCAAAGAAATGGCAGCCTAGGACCAGCTATCAAGGCAGTAAAAGGCAGTACTCTATGACACTGCTTTTTTCTTCTTCATTCAAAACCTTCACCAATGCCAGAAACAAGTTTTGTAGTGCATTTATTATTTACGTGCTTACTAGCTGTTCCTCTCTGCACTAATTAAATGCAAGCTCTGTCAAGAAGAACTGTTTTAGCTTCCTTGGGTGCCCTAACAAAAGACCACAAATTGGGTGGTGACTTCAAATAACAGATAACGATTCTTTCCCAGTTCTAGAGGCTTGAAGCAGAAAAACAGGTGTCAACAGGGCTGTCGCCCTCTGAGCACTCTAATAAAGATCCCTCTCTTGCCTTTCGCTTTGCTGATTCTCTTTGGTCTTCCCTGGCTGGTACCTCCTTGGCTTGGTCTTTTTCCTTCTGCTGCAGTTTCTACCTCTGTGCTCTCTTGGCCTTCCCTGTGTACCGGTCTGTCTCCAAATCTCATCAGTCATTGGAATTAGGACTCACCCTAATTCAGTAGGGTCTCCTCTTAACTTGGTTACATCTGCAAAGACCCTACTTCCAAATAAGGTCACGTTCAAAGAGTCCAGGGCATTAGGACTTGAACACATCCTTTGGGGACACATAATTGAACTCACCCATTGCTGTACACTAGACTATGTTGGGTACCTAGGACACAGTAATTGCTCCCTAATATTGCTTATTTGTCTTTAGCCTTGAGCAGTTTCTCACTCTTTGTCTACTTGTATCAGTGCAGTTAAACAACTCTGCTATTTTGCTGTGTGAAGAAATTCAGGAACATTCATTCCAGATAGCTGAGAAGCTCTGAATGCTAAGCCTGCATCCTACACTGAGCCATGATACACAGTTCACTGTTTCCACTTATTGTGTTACTCTGGTTCTGATCATCAGCCCTTCTTTCTGGGATATTATTCTTCTTGTTCAACATTTTTTCCCTGTTCTCCAGGGACAGAAATCAAGTCATCTACTCTTTGGGTCTGTAGTACAAGCTAGGTTTCTGACTCAAACAAATACCAACTAAATTATCACTAAGGAAGCTGCTTTCCTTGGGAATCAATTATTCTGTGTCCAAACTCTCTCCCTGTGGTGGTTAACACTGGCTGTGATTCCACAGGTGGGTTCTGCCTTGCTTGCTTTCTTCTGTCTGGTTTATTTTCTCAGCCTCCTCAGTGTTACCTGGCCTTGAGCTGCCACTCATTTTGCTGGTGCTGGTGCAAAGAGCCCTATTACTTCACATCCTTTCAAGACTTCACAAAGTATGTGTGCATGTTAAACCAACCCATCAACCTCCATTGCAGCATTTAGAAATGCCATATTATGCATTAAGAAAAAAAATCAAGACAAAAACAATACTGCACTATTGATCTCACAGAGTAAGATTATGTCAATTTCAACTCTTCCTTTCTTTTTAAAAGGTTGTGTTTTTTTTTCTTCAAAACAATTTTTTTTCTGACAACCATGGGTTCTACTGTCTTTGGATGGCTGTGCAATGTCCATCTCCAGTGAGTAGGTAGTTGCATAAATGTCAGTAATTCATGGAGCACTATCTCTGGCCCATACAAGGTGTTAGGAGTCATGGTGGTGTTGCTGAACCCAATGACAACCCTGTGATGCAGGTACATTGTATCCAATTAACAGACAATGAAAGTGCAGTTTGAAATATTATATAATCACACCAATACCACACAGCTAGAGTGGTGGAGTAGGGATTTGAATGGAGCCCCGAAGTTCCCAAAAGTTCACTTATTTACGTTTACTGTGCTTTCTTTGCTCATAAGTACTTTTTAAGGAAGTATAGTGTTTACATTAACTGGGCATAATGTAGTTGAATTCCCTTTTATATAATGAGATAAGGAATGTCCTGAAATCACCAGATCATCTTTTCATTCCTCTGTTGAACATCTTATTGATGTTTTCTCCCTCAAGGGGTTCAAACCTCTTATGTCCCTGTGATAAATTGGCTTTTGTGTCATTGTGACCAAAGTACCTGCCTAGAATACATCTTTTAGAGGACGGCTCATGGTTTCAGAGGTCTCAAGTCCATAGGTGGCCTGCTCTGGGCCCAAGGTAAAGTAGTATCACCTCATGGAGGAAAGGGGTTCAGCTCATGGTGGGGTCAGGAAGCAAAGAGAGAGAAAGGAAGAGGCTACAGAGAAGAGGCCACGGCATGCCCCGAGTAATCAGGCTCCTCCAGCCATACCCCACCTTTCTACAGTTACACCCAGTCAGGCCATTCAAACCAGGATGGGCTGATTAGGTCACAGCTCCCCCAATCCAATAATTTCACCTTGGGACATTCCAACATTAACGCAGAAGCTTTGGGGAGACAGCTCATAACTCTGACACCTGCTAAGCTTGATCCTGTGAACTTCCAGCCTGAGCCAGACGGGAATCTCTGTCACTCTGCCTAGTATTGCCCACATCGCACCTCTGTTGCCTTGTTTCCTCTTGCCCCGATATTTGCCCAATCCTGAGTTTTATTACACCCCATCTAGAATTTTACCTTTGAGGCTCTGCTTTCTTAATTACTCTGGTTCTTCTTGGTACCTTCTCTCCCTGAAATCCTGCCGTGTGGGACTTGAAAACTGACGTCTTATTTGGTTATTCATCTTTTATGTATTGCAGTAGCTTGTCTTGAATAACTATAAGAGTACCATTTATTTGTTGGTGTTTCTGGTTCTAACACTTTAAAGATGCTAAATAAAGAGTTTAAGGCCCTAGACAATGATGAGCTATTTTAGACACAGGATGCTATAGCTGGGGAATAGACCAGCTAAGCTGTTATTGTTGTTTCTTTTATTTTCCCCTCTCTCTCCTGGACGATGAGAATATCCATTGTAGTTCTTTGTATCTTCAATTTTCAAACATGCTGCCTGAAAAATAGCAAGTGGTCAATAATATTCATTGGATTTAACTCAATCAAGGCCACTTTTTTTGGTAGAAGGTATATTTTCAGAGCTGTTTAATACAAAAAAAGATTAGATAGGATCTTGGAAGAAAAGAGTGACATTCCAAGCATACTGTTTATTTATAGCATTTTCCCTTTTTTTGAAAGAAAGAAAAGGGAAGGAGTATGAAACAAATTTCTGGATGAAAAACATATACTTTAAATTTCAATATATATACTTATAATTTCTGCAATAATTTAGTCACACCATTTAGAATTTACCTTTAGAATAATCTTGAAGGATGCTTCAATTTGTTTTCTTCTTAGCAAATTTTAAATGGAAATATTGTATCCTTTGAACTAAGAGATATAAAATTCAACAATATGTCTTAAAGATGATGCATTATTTTATTCACATATGTAGAAATCGTAATTATTTAGGTAGCATCTGTTCTACAATATGAGAGTGCAGGAAAAGTCAAACTTGAGGTTTCTAGTTTTATATCTTTTTTTTACCCAAAATAGCCTTAAATTTTCAGCTAGGATTTATTCAGTAAGGAGAAAAATGATCATTTTCAAAGGTCATTTGTTTTTCATAGATGTCATCAGAACACAAACATTAATAAAGGCATAATTTTATTGAGTTCAAATATATAGACTATAATGGCTCAAATGCAGTTTAAGGCAGTTCTGAACCAATAACTATTAAGGAAAGCAAAACCAGGAAAACACATGAAACAAGACTTAGAAAATTTGGAGATCCATGGAACATGCTTGTTATTCATCATACTGCCATCATATAATTCTGGGATTGAAGAGGACCCCAGAGGTGACCCAGCCTATGGTCAGAAAGGATTTGCCCAGGATCAAAAGTAGTCCTAGCAAAGTTAGGACTGAAAAAAGAAAGGAATAATTTAAGGTTTTACTTCTTCTTCATTTTACAGGTTTCTCCCTGTCCTGTGTGGAATAAGCAGAGTAAGCCAAACTACACGTACGACAACCTAGACTTCTTCCATCAGGAGAAGCACACAATCTCTTTCTGTGCCTCCACCACTTAAACTTAGGGTTCAAGACATATCTATAGAAGTTGGGTCTAGAAATTATAGACTTCCGACCATGCTAACTACTCTAATTTTCAGGTTCACATATTAACAAATTCTTAGGGGTTGAATTGTATCT
Organism: Callospermophilus lateralis; assembly: GCF_048772815.1. Classification (NCBI taxonomy): domain Eukaryota; kingdom Metazoa; phylum Chordata; class Mammalia; order Rodentia; family Sciuridae; genus Callospermophilus; species Callospermophilus lateralis. The sequence goes on from NW_027510159.1 coordinate 62,042, forward strand.
CCCGAAGATAAATGTTGAAGTCTTAACTCATGGTACCTCACAATGTGCCCTTATTTGAAGACAGTTATAGCAAAGGTAAGGTAAAAGTCACAGTGGGTATGGGAAGCCCTTAGTCCAATATGACTGGTGTCTCTGTAAGTCAGAGATGCAGAGGGAAGGTGAACAGCGAAGATGCAGATACACAAGAACAGCATGTGATTATGGAAGCAGAGATCAAAGGGCTGCGTCCACAGGACAAGGAGTGCCTGGGCCCACTGAGCCTGGAAGAGGCAAAGCAGGACCTTCCCTGAGAGGCTCAGAGGATCATGGTCCTGTCAAACCCCTCGTTTCTGACTTTGAACCTTGAGAACTTTGAGAGAGTACGTGTCTGTGTTTTCAGCCTCCCAATTTGTGGTTCTCGTTCCAGGCAGCCCTAGGAGACTAATACACACAATTAATCCTCATCACAGCTTGTGAGGTCGTGGGGCTGTTTCTTTCCTGTACAGCTGATAAGGAAACTGCACCCGAGCAAGTCATCGCAGTATGCTCAGGGTTACAGTGCAGGTTGAGGGATCCAACGCAGGCAGTCTGGCTCCAGGTTGCATGCCCCAAACACCATACTGTGTAAGACATTGCAAAGCATTTGCTTATTAAATAAAGGAGCACCTGAACGTGTAGTATTGCTCCATGGTGCCTGAGAATGTACAAGTCATTTCTTCTTTATATATTGTGTTAAGGTCACTTTAAGAAATTCTTGCAATGGTATGAATCATGGCCCTACCCCGTACTAATAACTCACTAATAAATCAGCCCTCATTCATGTCTAATAGAGTGTTTTGTGTCTAATTAATTTTTTAAGCCTTTACATTTAGAAACTAAAAAAAAATGGGGGTCAGGGAATAGCAATTTCAGAACTCTGAGCTGCTATTTATTTTTGAAAAAGAATATTTCTTTCCTTTTTTATTTATTTTTTTCTTGAAAAACTACTGCAAGTAAAACAAAGACACCTAAGAAATGATTTTACAATTGAGTGGATAAATTTTATTTTTGAAAAAGAATGAAGTATGTAGGGGAGCTTTATCAAGTCTCTCCATCTCTGGTTGAAACTTCTGTTCATGAGCACTCCGGTTTGGGAAACTGTGTCAGCTGCTTTATGAGGTGTCTTTAAGTCACACCCTATAGTCCAAATAAGAAATTTGCCAGTAATTCTGAAATGATAGGACATTTTCTGCGTAATCCCCGCCCCCCACCGTGGACCAGGGAGATGGTCTGCATTGCAGGAGAGGTCCGCACTGACTTGCAATCCTCAGGTTAGGGCCAAAGGGAAGAAAGCAGTAATAAAATGATTCCTACTGGTTAAGTGGCTCCCTGTCATTACCCTGTTAAGTAGAGAGAGGCTCTGATGAGATGGCCTAGTGTTACACGAGCAGCTGGGGAGCACGACCAGAAACAACTTCCAGGCTCCTTTAAAACATCAAATGTGCAGCCGCACTCTGTACCTATTGCTCATATTTAAACATTTCAAATCCTAACTACTGATGAGGCCATAGGAGTCTTAAGCCTTCAAATGAATAATTCTTCCAAGTCCAGAGGAAAGGCCTCTTAGGGAAAGGCTAAAAGAGAAAGTTAAGCTCTACTTTATAAAGGTCAAGCCACTTAAAGCTTTGTCAGGTACAGATGGATCCTGTACTTGCCTTTTAGAGGGACTCGCAGGAGTGATGTCCTAGTGCAGGCTGAGGTCAACAGGCTCTTGAGTTCCATGCAGGTGGAAGCTCCTTTGTGTCTTCCTGGGTGCATACAGGTGACTGATGATGGTGGTTTATGGGAAAATACAGACAGCGAGGGCAGCAAACAGTTTGTATTTATTAAAGAAAGTCTGAGCTGATCCAGACATCAGTTTATTATTTACCTACATGCCATAGAGTGGTCCCATCATTTTGGAGTTTTACCAGCTAGCAGAAGGTCTTGGGCAACTCTATTGACTTTACTAGAACTTATTTTTCTCATCATATAAAATAAGAAAGTGGCATCTTTAGCTTCCTGGGCTATTTGATTCTGCAAAACTTTGACACTCATTGAAATGCTGCACAGTAGAAAAGAAGGAGCCAGTCCCTGCAGACAATGGCCCCATCCTCAGATATCAACTGACTGATTCCCTCAACAACATGGCCCAAGTCATAGGTATTTCCACCTCGTTTCATCCTTTGCAACATAAAGATATTTGTACCAACCTGAAGATCTGTTGTGAAACTTGTATATAAAGAAATCACTTATACCTGTTGATAAATGGTAATGTTTAGCACACTCTTTTTTTATCGTTCTAATAATTTTTTTCTAAATTAAGGGAAATGGTCTACATTGAGGATGAACAAGTTTCTAAATTGCAACCTTCAGGTCATGGCAGAAAATCATGGTTTTCCAAAGTGTGGTTTTGATTATCTTCTAATATAACACTTGGTTGACTCCTGGTTTTTATGAACAAGGCGTCAGGAAATGAATGAATGGGTGCTGGCTGTGTGCATGGCCTTCCAGCTCCTGGCTCTGACTGGACTTGATTATTCATACAAAATCTCCAGCAGCTGCCATGATCTGGTAAGATAAATACAAACTTATTATTCACTAAAGCACCTTTTAAAAGTTTTTAAATTCTTTTAACATAGAACAGTTAATATTCAGGCATTATATAATATACCCTAATGTATCTTTCATAAGAAACTTACAAAATGCAAATCATTATTACATTGTAAATTTAAATGCAGTCAGAAGTAGTAAAATCATGATTTGAAGCTTTTGGTGTCTGACGTACGAACTCCTCATAATGATCAGTAAATTATGTGGAATAAAGTTTAATGTCAAGCCTCATATGTTAGTAAGAGAATTAAGACATATACATGTGACTACATGTATAAGAGGACAATCCAACTGAGGACCCTGGAGAGGAGAGATTACCCACACCATGTCACCTGCTACAGAGATGACCCAGCAATCTTTACATGTTTGCTGGTTTGGGGGCTTGCTTTTGAGGGATAGGTTAATTTTGGACAGAGGAAGAAAGGAAGGAAAAAGCATTTTAGGATAATAAATATCATGCTGTATGACAGATGCTTATGTGGTATGCAGACATTGACTTTATTTAAAATGTATAGTCTGATGTTGGGGAAAGTTGTTGAGGAGTGTGGAGAGGGAGGCTGAGTGGTCTTAAATTCCAGGTTGAGGAGTTTGGTTGTATTTTCAAATACAGGGAAATGCCACTAATGATATTTTATCCAGTGAATGACATGCTCAGAGCAGGTTTAAGGGAACTGATCTAGTTAAGACATGCAAAATAGAAGGGAAAGAGAGGATGCCATTGGTAGAAGTAGTTGCAGTAAGTTTGGTGAAAGGAAAAGGGAACTGAGGCCGGTTAGATACCTGTCAGGAAAGGCACTGTACTAGACATTGGACTCACACCACATTTTTAATCATAATAGTCTAATGAGAACGTACTGACCCAGTGGAGATGAGGGGATGGAGTCTTGGGGATTGAGTGATCATATGGTCAGCCACAGGCAATGTTGGAAAAACAAGCTTTTTGACTCCAACACCCACTGAATTAGGGAAGACTAGATTGCCATTAGCCTGATGCCCAAGCCAGTCCTCAGGAAGGACCGGGCTTCAGTGGGCCATCAGGGATCTCTGGAACTAGTAGCTGGCAGTCTATCAGGTGGTTTGAGCTTCTTCCTACACGTGGAAATCATTTTCTTTGCCACAGTCTCTGGCTGGGCACAAATCACGAGTCTCCACACAGCTTGTAGATTCAAACAGCAATTCTTTATTCCCAAACTCACACTGGCTGTGTACAAACACGTTCTGGGAGAATCCACGTTCTATGCCCAAATCCACTCTCTGCCCAAATCCACTACTCCTGGGCTTCTGTCTCCCAAAATATACTGTCTGACCCTAAGAACTCAAGAGGAACTCAGCAGCAGGATGCGCCCTATTCTAAAGGGGGAACACCCTAATCTCCTATTATGCTAAACCGCCCTATTCTAAAGGGGAACACCCTAATCTCCTATTATGCTAAACCGCCCTATTCTAAAGGGGAACACGGATCCGCCCTGGTCCTTGAGCAAGGTCACCTTACATGCAATGTCCTGCAAAATGTCCTATTTCCATGAGTCCTTCCACTAAAGAAACATGGGGGTACGCTGGCAAGGAAATTGTCATACCTACTTGGCTGATGGCTCCCAGCATTTCTTTCCTTGAAAACCCTCTTTCTCAAACGCTGGTAATCAGAGTTGCAGCAACACACAGATTCTATGTCTCTCTTTGTCAGTCATTTGGGAAACTCCCAGTGGATAAATCTTTCAAAAAAATTTGTGTGTCAAGAATACTAATTGCCTAGCTAAAAGGCAATATTCATCTCTAGACTAGTGAACTCTTAGCCAGAGGGTAGCAAAAGATGAGCTGAACACTTTGGTCAGGCTCATCCTTGTGGCTAGGTGGCACGGTCACATCTGGTTAATAAGTCATCCCCTTCAATAAATATGCAGATGGCAAGAAGGCTGGTTTCTAAGGAGTTAAAGGGAGATCAGTAGGGACGGAAAACAGGGAGAGGGAGAGTAGGGGGAAGGGAGGGAAAGAGGGGCAGAACAGGGACTGGAAAGGAGTAAAATTCCATGCATGTATGATTTTGTCAAAGTGAATCCAATGACTGGATAAACTAGAATCCTTTAATAGAGAAAAAAATAAAACCAGAAAGCTAGTTTCTACATAAAAAAGTCCGTACACAGGGCAAACCTTTCCTTTGATAGCCACTGTATGCACTGTCTTTCCATTTAGACTGTATTTCCATAGCTTGAATCATAGGATCATCAGTGGGACCAGAATGGAGAAGGCAGATACGATGACCCAACATAGTCTGAATCACCAGACCTTAAGCATTTCTTACTGGTCTATTTTTACAAAAGGGCTTCCCTAAATAAGCTGTACTAATATTAAAATTGGCTTCTCACTGCATTAAAATTCTTGTATAATCTTGTTATATCATAGCATCATCTTATACAAGTAACTTACACAAAACCAGCTAAATTTTTAGCTTGATGATAACCCACATACCACCATCTCATGATAAAAGAAGGAGTGATGTTCTTTTTTATTGGAGTTGGGGATTATTCTGGATGCTTTAACAAAATCTTACTTCCCCTTCTGTCTCTAAGTGTAACTTATTCTTTGCCTATAAGTTTACAAGGGATGGTGCAATCAAAATACCAAAACCTATTTATCAGGTTGAAACGTGTTACCCAGGTAACCTACAAATATATTCAAGATCCGTTTTGCAAAGAAGTTAAAAACATTTATCCTTCAGACTGCTTGAATAACTTTCCATTGTGTCTAGTGAATTCTTTAATGATTATCTCTAACATATTTACAGAATTTTATAGTGCATTGTATTTTCACATATATCATCCCTTTGAGATTCACAGAAACTTTGCAGAATAACTAGGGAGGGAATTCTTATTCTCAAATTGCAGATGATGGAATCGAGGTACTGGTGAACTAATTTTCCAACTTTCACAGTGTATTGATCATGATTCTTTGTTGCAAAAATCAGATCTCATCTCTGTATTAGGAAGCAAATAAATTCATTAAAGGACATTTGATAATTCATGGAATATCTGTGGCTGTTGAAAGTCTAGGCTTAATGGCCAAGTAATCAGAATATTTCCCAACTCCCACCAAAGATCTACCTCAGTGAAGATGACAGCTTAGTCGCTGATGCTGACTGAGACCTCAAGTCTTCGACTCTGAACAGGACAGCACTCTTGGAGGCCTGACCCTTGTCCCCTGGGGGAGCTCACACACCACACCATCCCAGACACCTCTGCAAAATGGTCACTTCAGACCTAGTGTTCTAGAAACAAGTGTGAGAGATGGAAGCTGGGTTGTCCTGCTCCCAGACAAGTGACTGCCCCAGTTTGTTCAGGATGGCACCAATTTTAAAGTGGGTAAGTTTAAAAGTTTAAAGGTGGTAAAGCGCTGAAAGTTCAGAATTCTAGGAGACACCTGGGAAAACCAGAATGGCAGTCGCTGGGCAGCACCATAGCTGCAAAGAGGCAGGAAGACAAGTTTCTGCTACCTCTAAAGAAGATGGTTTGTTAAAACACACCAGGAGTACTGTCTTACCAGGCTATCAAAAGACAATGACAAATGCCACTACTCAGAAATGACAAATAACTCACTTCTCACTGAATTGCTTAAATAGGAGTTCATTGTATTTAGAAAACTTTTATTATGTATTAAGTGAGACTTTTCATCCTCTGGTCAGTATTGATGCCATCCATATGATCCCAGAGCTTGGCCCACAGGTAGTCACGAAACTCAAACCAGTAGGACCATAGTGTATCTGTGACTCCCAGGATGAGATTATACACACCTGGAGTGAATGGCATCTCTGTCCCTCATCTTGCCTCTCAGAAGAAGGAAATAGAGACTCCCCACTGGAGGACTGAGTGACATCAGGGTATGAAGGGCAACAGAGTCTAAGGCAGAGAGAAAAGAAGTGATGCAGGCAGCAAGAGAGAGGAGGGAACAGGAGAGAACTGATGTTGTTCTCTGAGTTCCTGAAAGGGTCTTACCACCTAGCACATCATGCTAAATCTCACGACACAGTCCTTTTCTGTTTAAGAACCTGTGGACTGACTTCTAACCCTGATAGTCAATAGAATCTTTATTTCAAGATTTTTATTCTTCCAAGGCTTAATGTTTATACCCTGGAAATGCCAGTCACAGATATACGCTGCCTGAGTCTGTAGCTCTGGAAAAACAATTAGAATCACTATAGTTATGAAAATCTAAAGGGCATGCTCACAGCATACAAAATTATCACCCTCTTTAAAATGTGCATGTGTAAGGTTTATTATTTCTAGATTTAATTTATTCCCAATTAAATTGTCTTATCACTAGCCTGTAATATATTCTATTTTCTAAATACATATATTTGTTTATTTTTCTATATTTCACATGAAATTATCAAGTCCTAGCCATAATTCCTCGCATCATTTATCCCAGCATACATCCCATTAATATTTGCTATTCAGGAATTTTATGATTAAATTATGTTTCTTACTTTGGGTATAAAATGCCAATGATTTAATTAATGTCTCTCATTTTCCTTCCAAATCTTCAAGCCTTTACCTTTGGGGTCTGAATATATATATATTATATACATTCCACCCTTCCCTCCATGCCCCATGGGTCTGATATAAATGCTTAGTTTTTAAGATTAGAAATTAAAACCCAGGAAAGATTGTTAATCTTGTGAACAATACCTGCAATGTCTATTTTGCTTAATAATTTGCTTAAGCATCTCCATGCACAAGCTGCAGGTTCATACAGCACTAGCAGATAAAACAGTGCAGACTCGGTGAGGAAGAAGCAATGCCACTCAAGACTCTGCCCCAGGGACAGAAGTCAGCCCTCCTTTCAAAGGATGCACCTCCAGACCAGGGCTGAGCCAGGGTGAGGCTGAGCATGCACTTGGTGCTCCAGTCAACTCTGTGCTGCAGGCAACCCTTTCCCAGCCTGGGTCTCAAGTCCCCAGATATGGGCTCTTATTGATTCAGACCATTGAGTACCTGACAAAAGGGGACCAGATAAGTGAACCAAGACCTGCTGCCCCTGAACTTGAAGAGGCTGCTTTCTTAACCTGCGGACCATTCCTCCGACTCATAGATGAAGTTCAAGGTAAATATGTAGCCGCCATGAAGGTAAAACTCTTAGGATGTATTAAAGCCTCCAGGATGTGTCGAGAAAGCTCACTGAATCCCCCTAATACATACAATTAATATGCATTAATAAGAAAATAAAATTTCCAGTAAAAACAATAAAAACTATTAACAGTACTTTTTCTTCTTAGGAATCTGATATAAAAATATGGATGATAATTTGAAATGTAAAATAAGTATATTTTATCAGTGCTCCATCAGTAACTATGTTTTATTATTCATATCTTTAATTTGCATCTCCTACCAGGTCTTTCTTAAGTCTAAAGATCTGATGAAGTTTCATTCTGTTCTTTCCCCCATCAACTAAAATCAAACCTGTGTGCATTTCCTTTCTTCCTGTCACTGCCAAAGTGCTTCAAAGAAAAATCTGCATATGTTTTTTGCCTTCCTGATTATTGCCTTGAAAACCAACCTCTGTCTGGGAATTTGTTTTTCTCTCAAATAAGAAAAATAAATAAAGTAGTGATATTGAAGGTATCGGGTATAATGGATACTTAATTCTCACACTTTTAAAAAAATTTTTTTTGCATTAGACATTATTGAGCACCTTCTCATGGAATTCTTTGTTGTCCTAATGACGTTATTCTGTTTCTTGATGTTCCTCCTGTGACTGTATACCTTCTCCCTTCTTCCAAACTTTATAGTCAAATTCCTTTCAATATTTTTATCATTGCTATTCTATTTTCTTCAATGTCTGCATTGTTTATCTTGGTTGTCACATGCCTTTGTTAATGCAAATACTCAGGTGGACCCCCAGATGTAATGCTTGGTGCTCAAAAATGAGTTTATATTAGGCCATCAACAGATGTAGTAAACACATATATGAAATATTGTTTATTCATTTTTGTGGTGCTTTATATATTTCATCTTTTAATTTTCTATAATTAAATTAATACTATTGTATAAATTAAAGAAATTTGTCAAATTTGGATTGTCTACTAAAATGATTTAAAAAGTGTGGAAACAAAGTCCCTTCATTGACTGAAAACTTTCCCCTAGTACACAGATCCATTGCTTAAATTCATACACATGATTAAAATTTGCATTCTGTTATATCTAGAAATAACTATTTCTTAAACAATATTTTCAAATTTTGCATCAAAATAAGCTATTTAAAAATATTAAGGTAATAAAATAAAAACAGAAAAGTCTTGTCCTTGTTAAACTTTGGCTTGGAATAAAACAATGAGAAACATTTAAGAAATATAGTCTCAAAGATTTTGCAGTCTGTAGGCTCCCTCCTTCATTCATCTTTCTTTATATTTGTGTGTGTTTTTATTTATAAAATTCCAAACATTTATCAGTAGCCAAACATTTTAGTAATGAATGTAAATCAAAGAGATCAAAGTTATGTGAAAATTCATGGAATTCTATAGCTGAGTTAACAATATTAGTATGAATTTACTTTATGCAGAAAAATGTGTGTATATGCTAACTCTGACAACCGAAAAGTCCAAGAATCAAGGACACATCCAATAGCAATAATCATTCCTAAGATCCAGATATTGGCCTCTACTTTCTCTGTAGAGATTGGTTTCAAGTTTTGGAAAGGTAATATAGCAAATGAGTCTCATTTTACCCCAAACAATCAAGCCATCAAAGATGAAATCAGAATTCTAGAGCCCATGAATTGAAACATCAAAAAATCATAATCATATACTTTAATGGAGTATATCTCACCTCAAAGAAATCTCTTGGGTGATCTTTGGAAGTTTCTAGAAACCAACTTATTGTTATTAAAATTTAGAAGTAAAGAGAAATAATAAAGAAGTAATTTGATCTTACTGTATGGACTGTATCTCAGAGTAATGAAAATCTTTTGTTGACAAAGTTTGGCCTTTCTCTTTCTCACAGAAAAACTAGAAGAATATTAATGAAATAATGGAAATGAAATAATGGATCTTATCTACAATCACCAAAGTAAAGGACCAGTGGGGACTTCTGTAATGACTAAATCAAGATGACAATTCTTACACCAACTGATTTATGATGACAAAAGCCTGCCAGACACTGCACACAATGTCGCTTATGAAATATTCTTCCCCAAACCAGCAAACTTGAAATGACATCACAGTGATGCCATCAGCTAATTGTAGAAAATGAGAAACCATATATGCCAATTTTTTCAACAAACAAATTTTGAGAGAAAGAAAAGGGGTTTAGAAACTATACATTCAAACCTTGAGAGGCCCAGTGATCAAAAATGTTCAGGCTCAAATAACGCTAAAGCCAAGCTAAATAAAATAAAGCAAAACCAAACCAAACAAAGGCATGAAATTGGTGATGGGAGGATGGGTAAGGAGGGGTACAGGTGGGATTTGGACCACTGATTATTTGATAATAAGAAATAATCGCTAATTTTTTTTATTTTATAATGGCAATCTGAACTTTTTAAAACCTAACCTTTCTAGACACATTATGAAGCAAGGGAATTGAATAGAACTTTAGATAAAGCTAGTTTTACCACTTATTGATTATTGTTTAAAGTTGGAGATGGCTGTATGGAACTTTATCATATTATTCCCTATATTGTAGTATGCTTATGTTTTTCTGTAAAAACAAAACAAAAAACCACTAAGTTATATGAACAGGTAGAAATAGAGTTTAATGATATCCTATAAATGTGTATATCACCTAGTGTAAAAATAAATTTTACAAGCATCAGTGAAGATCTCATGATGTGCAGTCCATTTGAATTAAATGACAAGATGTTACGTTGGTATGCTTATGTGTTCTGGGTTCTCAGTTCTGGTTGTCATTGTCTCTTTGCAGACTGATGGTTTTTCTTTGTTACTCTGTTCTCTCACAGAAAGACAAGCCCTCAGCTTCCCAGGCTTTCTGTGCACATATATGAAAGGTGTCTTGGATCTAACTCACCATGTTGCAGGAGCTGTGAGGTTCTCCTGGCAAACCCCCCAGCCATGATGCATGGAACCCCATCGAGGGCATTCAGATGCGAATTCAGCTTCAATAATTATTAGCCCAAATGGATTCCATTCACTTTCTTGCAAATTGGGTAATTGAGGGAAAATTTGTTATATTTTATTCAACATCTTTAAGTAACTTTTAGTAGAAAAATTCTCAGATTGTCCAATATACAATATTTCTGGAAACAGGAGAGAACTTCCTGTTTAACACAACTTCCAGACTAATATTTATGGAACATATAGAACATATCTTCATGGAGCTCTATAAAATTATGAGTTAAATATCCTTGTTTCTTATTTCCCATCAAATAAGAACATGAAATAAATTTAGTCTAGCTTTCAAATTACATATTACAATTCCCACATTTGTCTATGACTTTAATTTCTACCTGTATTTTATAGTAGGCAAGTTTTTGCTTCTCACCAAAGTCTATTCCTTTGCTTAGCTTACTCACCTGCTTGGGATGTCCATCCCTTCATCGCTACATGTCCCAATGTTAACTGCTCTCAAAAGTCATTGCCTTTCTGCAAAATGTTTCTCAAAATCACTCAGATAATATCACTTTCTCTTTAGAATTTCTCCTCTTAGGCATTCATCTTTTTCTTTCTTTTTCATACTATATATTTTTTTTAAATCTATGTTGTGTCAGATTTGATGTTTCTTATTGCTTAGGCTTCTCATTGCTAGGGTCTTTTTTATTCACCTTTGCATTCTCCAAATTACAGACCATGGTGACTTTCACAAAGCAGAACTTCATAATGCTTTCTGAAGGTATAAATAAATGTTACAGAAATACAAAGGAGAAAAAGACTGTCTATTACTTTAACTGTCTATTACTTTTAAAAGACTGTCTATTACTTTGAACAGCAAAAAAGCAACCTCTGGGCTGAGATCACCTGTGTTAATATAGCACAGATGAGTCTGTAGAACAATTTAATTAATATGACCTGGTGGTTTGCTCCAGGAGACTTTTGCCTGGGAAAGATAAGACTGTACAACAGCAAATGTCTCCAGTGTTTACTTCAGGAAATTCTTACAGATCAATTAATTGGAATCCTGGTTTCTAAAAGCTCACTTATCCAACTAGTTTACCTATTAACACTTGCTACCTTGATCTTGTGTTCACGGGTCTTAAACTATTATGTCACAAAATTTGTCCACTTCTGGGTTGTTTACTGCTTTGAAAGACATACCTTATATGATCTGAACCTGATCCCAATGTCCAACACCTATTCCATTCAGACTTCATCCTTCTGAGACATTCCTAATATGTCCCTAAGACAATGGCATTTTTCCTCATTCCTCAGGTTAGACTGCCTGGTGTTATTTTGGGAGCTTATCATACTTTATAAATGTTTCAGTCAGTCAATATTACATGTTACTGTAAAACCAAATAACAACATATACTAAATTTCTAAATATCCAGGACAATTTTTTCATAAGTTGACATTCTTATCACTAGTCTCAGTGCTTGAAAAGTAGTGAACAAAATTTTTCTTCAATACTATGTTCAGTGCAATAAGATCTCTTGTAAGATTCCTAGATGCGAAAGAACTGTTCATATACAATTCATCATTTTTTGATCGGATAGATAACACCCATTTTTTTTCCTTCCTCACTTCCCTTAATACAAAACTGTTGATTCAATGGCTTCTTCTAGCTCACAGAGTCACTGTTAAGTTAGAACATTTATTTTTGTCCATTTCAAATCTATTTGCATTGGAAATCTGGTGGAGTCAAACTCATGACTTTGAACCCCTTTGTCAAATATAGAACAATGATCACTGTGCTGAAATTATGAAAGGATCTCCTTTCTGTGAGCTTGTGACTCAGTATTTTGACTGGAACTATGCAAGGGTTTCTGTAAGTCGTAAAAATTCTGGAAGGGAGCAGAGTGTCTGGCCGTTAAGAGGAATGCTATAGCTTTATTGAGTGAACAACAGCTTTTAGTCTACAATTAGAGGGCTTTATAAATGATGGAGTAATTTAATGTAAGCTTATATTTTTAGTGTAGTAAAATTGCTAATGTAAGATCCTTCTGCAAGAGCAGGTGTCATCAAAGGGAAGGAGAGAGAAGAGCCAGGCTTGTGGACTATCTGACACCATTTATTGAGCTAAAGAGCACAAAAAGGGAGACAGGACAGGTAGAACTCTCAGATGATGGTGTGCATTTCTGTCTATGTGAATGTTGCCCCGGATTCTGCAGAGACTGAGGTCTCTGAAGCCACCGCTTTTTGCCTTTGTGTTTCAGAAGTGGGTGGGCACCTACTTGTTCAACTTAAGAATGGTACCCAAGGAATCCCATCCAGGCATGAGTTCACTGGGAGATTTGGACAGTTCTGGGGTAATTTGGGGTGAGTGAGGCTGCTCACTAAGCTCCTTCTGCCTACATGGCCTGTGCCTGGGATCTATAGAAAGGTAGTGACTGGTGCTCTGTGGGTCATTTGCCGCTCTGAAGAAGGCATTTTAAAATACAAAGAACAGCTCCATGAGGATTCTAGTTAGGGCTGCAAAGCAACAGATAGACCATAGTTGGTCCACATAGGCAATCACTACTCCGACTGGGAGAGATCTGGTTTTCATGTTAATGCCTTCAATTATGAAGAACAAAAGAAGAGAAATAGAGAAAAAAAATCTTACAATCTTATACGATTTGTTTTTCCCCCAAAGGATCATTTCTCTGGATATCTCTTATTCTTGTCTCTTCCTCTTTCTAAAGAGACAATTACAAAATGAAATCCCATCCTTGGGTGAATGTGCAAGGAGATTACACACACACACACAAACACACACACACACAAACACACACAAACACATGCAAACTGAACACCATCCTGTAGAACAGTTATATCCTGTCTTGTCTTAAGCAAGAGCATTACATCAGAGAAAAGATAGATGATGGAAAATAACTTTAATTATTTGTACAAGAATAAACAAGGGCATGCACAAAAGTATTCCTTTTGGTAGAAGAGGGAAACACATACTGCTAATACTAGAAGATCAATCTGTGTCTAGTACAGGTGCTGATGTGATTCTTGGTAAAAGAATCCCCTTGGGCTCTCCAAGGAAAAGCTTCAAAGTTCATTCCTGCCTATCTGTGGAAGCAGGACGAGGGGAAAAGGTCCTCCTCTAGCAGAAGTATGCAGCTCTGTGGACACTGATGGACGGCATATTGGATAAGGTATAGACCCATTAAAACCCGGATAATGAGTGGCAAGAGGGCACAGTTATCCCTTACTGACAAAGGCAAAGCACTGGGAAACCATTTGAGATACGCTTTATTTTCCCCTAGAAGACTTCCTCCTGCCTTTCATTCCCAAGGAATGCAATAACAATTGTTCTTGGATTGTACATAATTTCAGGGCAATCTGCAAAGCTCTCCTGCTCCGGATGGCTCGGGACTTTATAAAAACAGTTTAGAGCAGTTAACATTAACTATCCAAATATTCTAAACCATATCTTACAGTATAAGTGGTATTTTAAAGTCAAACTAATTTACTGTCTCTTTTAATTCACTTCACTTTCTCAGAATAGCATCAAATACTTAATGAGCTGCACAAGGCTGAGAAAAGGAGAAGCTTGGCCATTCCTGAGTCAAGTAATGATCTGAAGAAGTGGGGTGATAATGGAGGTGGGGGGCAGAGTGAGGTGGTGGGAGGAATAAGAAATATAAGAATTTCATCTTGATTCCTGGGGACACTGGTATTGACATGCCCCTTGGAGAGAATAAGAATGTCTTTATTAAAACAATCATTAATACCAGTAGAACTAGACATTTGCTAGGCAAATTTGTTATAATAATTCCTTCAGTCCTGTGTGGGAAAGGGGAGTTATAATTATGCCCATTCCACAGGTAAGGAAACCGAGGCCCGTGGAGCCTCAACATCTTGTCCAATATGACACATCTTCTTGGAAGCAGAACTGGGCTCTGGTCCTGAGGTCTGAGCTCTTGCCCAGAACCATGCAGTTTGACTGTGACCACCAGGGCCATGCTCTAGGTATGGGGTGCTGCATCTCCAGATCTACATTGTAGTTGAGTGTGCTCCAGTCTTTGTGGCACCAAGCACTGGAATAGTGCAGATGACTGGTCCCCAGTTAGCGCATTTGGTTTTCCACACTCAAGTTAATTCCAAAGTGCCCTGTGTGTCTCTGGCTGCCAGTGTCCTGGAATCTAATGAAGATCTACTGCACCTGCTCCCCCAGGACCTTGCAGGGTGACCAACCTCCCTGGCCTATCCAGAAGTATTTGTTAAACGAGCAAGTGAAGAGTGTTGGTACCCACTGTTGACGGTTTACTTTCCCAGTGAAGTTTTCTGTTTTGTTAATGGTTAGGGAAGAACCTACTTTGGGAGCTGCACTTTAAACTGACTCTTGAAGTTTCTTATGATTGAAAGGGGCTTCCTGTTTCAAGGGTTTCAAGCTTATGCTCAACAGAAAGGACACAAAGAAGGCATGAAGACAAAAAGCCCGGCTTTGCGCTTGACTGACATCCCCTGCTAAAAATGCTAATAAGCCAGCTGAGAAACCACAGTCCTTGATACAGTTCCTAAATTGTTTTGAAAAGGAGTGGACTGACCCTTGTAAATGAGTTTAACTAGCTTTTTCACATGGATAGAAACTGTCAGTTTTCTGTCATCTACGCTGCCCTGAGCAGTGCTTCATGTTCCTGTGTCAGGAGACACAGGGATTTTTTCCTGATTTCCTACAACCTCTGGAAAGACCTTCTCCTTTCCTTAGAAACAGCTTGCTGTGATGGACACCAAAACCAGCGTCTCTTCCTCCCTTCACCTTTTGCTGTTGTCAAGGTCCTTGTCTTCTCTCTTCTCAAATGTCTGACAAATGCCAACTCTAGTCCACATTCTTCTGAGTGTGACGACTCTCAAGCTTCTCAAGAAAGGCTCCCTGGATGGAGAGCAATGACACTCGCTGTTGGGAGCCACATGGGTCATTCCTGGAGAAGACGCATATGAGCAGGTTGCCCTGCAGGCTGGCAGAGTTCAGGTAGGATTATCTGCCTTCAGTTCTCCTTCCTCCACCTGTTCCAACCCGACCCCTGGGCAGTTTCCCTGCCCCCAGGCTCAGACCAGACCTGTTGAAGGTGCCAGAAGCCCAGACCTGGAGGTATTAGCTTCTGCTGCCTAGAACCAAAGGTCAAGGCTCACAGCTTTTTCCTCTGTCCAGCTCTCAGTACTGGGAAGATGCCCAGCTAGAAGACCCAAGGCACACTTGGGACATTCACCAAGAGCAAAGATGTATTTCCTCATTCTCCATTCCCTCCTCATTCTTAAAAAACAAAACAAAAAAAACTAAAGCAAAAATAATATCTGATTATTAATAAAGATAGCCTCTCTTTAACCCATTCTACCCATCTTATATGTTAAGAGATGATAGAATTTTAGACACGAAGAGAATGAGTGTTTTCCAGCATGGGGCCAATAATTACTGTGATTTCCTATTCCTTGGATCTCTGATTGCCAATTTCTTTAGATGGCTTCGATGTCATTCTACAGCTCGAGACACAGCTTCACTGATGCTTTTGAACTTCTGGTAAGTATTGACAATTCATCTTTGAATAGATGACAGTGTCATAGTTTTATTCAAATGGGAGAAAATGAGTCATTTTACACTAGCTTTATAGAAAGGGTTGAATATTCCAGATATACTGTCGGGGAGAGATGTGCACAGGAGAGATGGCTGTCTCCCCTGTGAGACCCAGAGCCAGCAGTGGGGTGCCCTCCAGCACAAATGCACAAAAGCTATTATGCAATGCAGGTGTTTATGCTCTTAGAAAATTAGTGGAAATGTGAGAAGGTCTCACTGTGTAGGAAAGTAATAGGGAACAGAAAAGAAACTGCAAATAATGTGTGTTGCCCTCAATCTCAAGAACTTCTCTCTGATGTGCAACAGAGAATTGAGGGCACCTGCAGGTTTATGGTTCTACATTTTAGGGGACAGACAGATGAGGTTGGTAGGAACTCAAGGTGAAGAGAATAATTTTATAAAATGGACCCACGGTGCTGACACTCACATGCTTTCTTTGCCAAACAAGCAATTGACCTACAGCCCTGTCTGGCCCAAGTGGACAGTCCATGTCACATTCCTCAGCCAACTACCTGTTATGTGCAAGGAAATGCAGGCAGGTAAGGACTTTGATAAGAGGAGCCCAAGTTTACTTTGAGGGGAGAGACTTTTGTGACCCTTTTCACAGACCAGCTTCTGGAAGGTAAGGCTAATTCCTCCTAACCGTAAAACCTTTAAAAAATGATTAGGAATCGATGGGCCAAAGGGACCTAGAATTGTCATGGCAATATGAGCTTTGAAAGTCTGATGCTGTCAGTCAAAGTCAGGAGGTGCAAATGGAGGGACTCTTTGGGAACTTAGCTGGGATCCCCAATAAAACCGGAGTGCAGGAGAGGCATGCTGTCCTGCCCCTCTCTGAGAGGACCACTCTTCCCTTACGAGTGTCCACTTTACCTCTGCCTATTCCTTCAATAAACACATTTCATTTACTCTGAGCGACACCTGAAATCTTTCCGACTTGATTCCAAGCATCTGGGTTTGAAGGGGGTTCTACGTGTTGCCTCAGTTTCTCAGAAGAATTCTGCTCTGTAACAAAGCCAGCTTGTGTGGTTGAGCTTGTCCCATTACCAGCCCACAGACTCCAGTAGCCTTTCCTCTCCTGCTTTTTCTGTTGGCCAGGCTCTTGGTAGAGTGAACACACAGTTGCCTTCTCTATTTTCATGAGTAGAGGAGAAGCTCTTAAGCCCTGATGAACGTATGGCAATTACTTCATTTGGAGTTGCTGCTTGACCTTGGCAGTGACTTTCCCAGATAATACTGTTAAGTGACACTGATCCTTTGGACACTAATGGCAACAATTTTATTTTATTTTTGTAAATTATCTTGAGGATTAGAATTGCTAATATTCCTGTGGATTAGTCTCAATTTCCTTCTTTTATTTTTCCCCCAACCTCTTTCATCACTATTCAGAGTCTCTGAGTCCAAAGGAACTCAATCTCTCCCTACTAATGTTTGGAGAATTTTTATTTTAGCTCCCCCAAGTTATGATTTCATGGCAGAATGATTTCTCACTTTTAAATTCTAAATATTTTCTGGTTTGGAAATGCCTACCTATCATGTGTGAATTTTTCTTCCCTTCCCCTCCATGACTTAGGTATATTTGTAGGAAAACAAAACCTTTATTTATTAAAAAGTTCATTTGCTCCTGCTGCTTATTCTCCACCTGAAGTTCTAATCCTCTGTTTGTGACAAAGTAATCATTTCCACAGCAACTAATTGTGATGCTGCAAAGGCAGCCTTAGACTTCAGGAGGGGAATGAGCATCAGGGGCAGATGAACATAGAAGAAAATAAAGAGTGCCATTTATATGCAAATATCCTTAAATGTGGTGAAGGGGATTCGAAGGCACTAGGCAAAAAAGACTGAATAGTAAACAAAGTGTTATTTTAGATAAACTCAAAAAACTGTTTTGTTTTGTTGTTTTGTTTTTTCCTCCTTCTGTGAATTGAGTCAGCCTTTGGCTGCAGCTGCTCATTGTTTGGTCAGTTCATTTTGATTGATTGATTCTTTTTTGTTGTTTTTTGTTTTTGTTTCAGATAGCTGGACTTGCAGCTGTTAAAAGGAATGATCAAAGTACCAGTGTCCTGATGAAAGTGCTCTCTGGGAAGGGATGGAGAAAGGACCTGCTTAGTGGATGTTCCTATTTCTAAAGTAACCCTCAAAAGGAATTTCCTAACCTTCATCCTGGGTGTGGAGTATTACAGTGAGCACCTAGACCTCACTGTTTCCACTTAGTGTAGCAAGACACAAAGGGACTGGGAGATATCAGAACAGAGATTGCGATGCAAATAGCAATGAGCTGACAAACTTCTAGGAATTTCAGCAGTAAGAGAGAAAGAAAATGTCTTTGTGAATCTCTGGACACCTTACACCTCTTCACTCAACTCTGGTCATTTTATTTTTTTCATGAGCAAAAAGTACCTTATAGTCATTATTTGCAGATTTGTCTGAATCCAGGACTCTTACCTTATCACTGATGTCTCAAGTTTTCTAGAATGTAGAGCCACAAGAAAACATGCAAATAATTTAACCTATAATTGGTATCAAATGAAAATTGCACTGGATAGAGTTAAGCTAACCTGGAAGACAATAGAGGGAGACATAGACAATAGGGGGAGAAATAGACAGCAGTTACACTGAAACAGAAGGAGAAGGGATTTAAGAGCCAGAGTGAATGAACCATGGGAAATATACCCGAGGACATTAGAGCACTAGTTGATCCAAGTGATTAGGTGTTTGCTAATTGATGCTTATTCATGTTTTGACTCCCATCTTCCCAGAGAGACTGGAAAATAGAGAAGCTCTCTCCTTCAGTGCTTACATTTCAAAGGGTTAACTCCCAAGCCCTTGAGAAGGATATTACCAGATTGCATAACTGGCAAGAGTCTTGGAAAATATTTATTTACATTTATAATGGGCAGAGATAAATTTTGCAATTCCAAATTTTCTCAAGTAGATGCTCTAAGAAAAGGAATGTTATGGCCTACAGTCAAGAAAAACTTTCTAAAGTTCAGGCAACCTAAAGGGAGTTTTTGGGCCATCTTGGTCAGTTCTATATATGGTGGAAGAGTTCCAGCCTGTTACAGGGATGCAGGGTTCCGAGGGCCAGGAGCTGGCTGCACAGTAGCAATTCTCCCACTTTTCTCTCTTCCAAAAGCAGATAATTTCCAATTGCATCTGTTTTGCATATAGAAATTCTTATAAACTTTCTTTTAAGAAAATTTTTCCTTGATAAGAAAAATTTAGAGACCACCAATCATGTGCCATTTGGGGATTTTCTGTTGAATAAAGTTGAGCTCCTGGAAATCCATGAAGATTAAGAAGACCTTCATATTCCTTTGTATTTAGGAACTCACTTGATGCAAAAACCATCCTTCCTCATGTGACCTGGGTAGGTCAGATGACCCCCTTTGTCATTGATTACAAATGACAAAGGCAGACATAAATCATCTAGATTTTGTCTTTCCCTTATAAATGATTAGGGAAATATCTTGTCCCCATGGTAAATTGGAATAATGTGTTTGCTTATCAACCTCGGTTAATCTTCTCTCTTTCCTCCAGGTCCCTGAATTTTACCCACCTTGAGCCTGAGAGGTCTGTGTTATCCCTTCTGATGGGCCCATTTCGGGGATGAGGAGATACCAGGGCAAAACACTCTCTAGTCTAGTATCAGCTCATTTCACTTTTCTGGCTTGTTCAAGGTTCCCCAATCTGTCCTTTTCAACCTTGTTTACTCTTCCTGATAAAAGAAAAGCTCTCTTCTGCTGACTTTTGAGACACTTGTGTATCTCAAGATAGGAGCATTCTCCTCATTGCTAGTTTCTTCTCCCCATTGCAATATTCCCATCCCCCTGAAGATAGAATAAATTTTCTCCTTACCTAAACACAAGTTTTTACAAAGTCAAATAGATTTGATAAAATATTTGAATTAGCAATCTCAAATTCAGTTCAGTGTCCTCTCCCCACCCCCAATTCAGTTCTGTCTCTCTACGTGAGCATGGCATGCTTGATACAAAGGAGTAGTCAAGAGTTGACAAAGAGGTAAAAGCCCATGCGTAGCACTTAGGTTTGATCCTCTCAGAAACAGACTATTTGTCAAAGATGGATGTGTAAGTCATTTATTTGAAAAGTGGTCTGGGGAGTGCAAAGAAGGAAGTGGTTAGGAGACTGGGAAGGGTGAGGAAAGACAGAGGTCCAAGATCTGCTACTGAGCAAGTTACCACACGGGCAGCCAGAGGTTAATGCCCATGGAGACTTCTGGGAAATAGTGTAAACATACCTCTGAATTGGCCCAGAGGGGCAAGGAAAAGGAGTTATTTATTTACCAATTCCTCTTTATTGATGGTTGAGGATTACTTTCAGGGACCTAACATCTTAGGACTTCAGACCTGTCTGCCCATGATACACTTCTGCAGCAAGCTGCCAGGCAGAGTTAGGTTTCATTAAGAAGTCATTGGTGTGTTTTCTTTGGTCTCATTTTTGGATTATTTGTTGCTAATAACAAGGAATAAATCTGATTTATGTTTTGTTTATCTTATACCCTCAACCATCTTAAACTTATTTTGAGCTCTGTAGATCTTTGTGATTTCTTAGGAATTATAGATGACAAGATTATATCATCCATAAGTCAAGATAGTTTTACTCATTTCTTTCCAATTTTGATACTTGGTGTTTATTTTTCTTGCTCAATTACTTTAGTAGGATATCTAATTAAATGTGAAACAGCAGTGATAGGAACAGTTAATTCTTGTTTCTTATCTTTTTAAAAAAATTTTTTTATTAGTTTTATTTTTTAAATACATGACAGTGGAATGCATTACAATTCTTATTACACATATAGAACAATGTTTCTTGCCTCTGTTTGTATATAAAGTATGTTCACACCAATTCAAATCTTCATACATGTTCTTTGGATAATGATGTCTATCACATTCCACCATCCTTGCTAATTCCCTGCCCCCTCTCTTTCCCTCTCATGCCTCTTCCCTATCTGGAATTCATCTATTCCTCCCAAGCTTTCCCTCCTTATCCCACTATGAGTCAGCCTCCTTATATCAGAGAAAATATTCAGCATTTGTTTTTTTGAGATTGGCTATCTTCACTTAGCATTATCTTCTCCAAAGTCATCCATTTACCTGCAAATGCCATGATTTTATTCTCTTTTGTTGCTGAGTAATATTCCATTGTGTATATATGCCACATTTTTTTATCCATTTATCCACTGAAGAGCATTTAAGTTGGCTCCACAGTTTAGCTATTGTGAATTGTGCTTCTATAAACATTAATGTGGCTGTGTCCCTGTAGTATGCTGCTTTTAAATCCTTTGGCTTTAGTCCAAGGAGAGGGATAGTTGAGTCAAATGGTGGTTCCATTTCCAGATTTCCAAGGAATCTCCATACTGCTTTCCATATTGGCTGCACCAGTTTGCAGTCCCACCAGCAATATATGAGTGTGCGTTCTCCCCACATCCTCTCCAACATTTATTGTTGTTTGTCTTCTTAATAGCTGCCATTCTGACTGGAGTGAGATGGGATCTTCAAGTAGTTTTGATTTGTGTTTCTCTAATTGCTAGAGATGGTGAACATTTTTTCACATATTTGTTGATTGAGTATCCTCTTCTGAGAAATGTCTGATCATGTCCATGTTTATTGATTATTTGTTTTTTTGGTGTTTAGCTTTTTGAGTTCTTTATATACCCTAGAGATTAGTGCTCTATCTGATGTGTGAGGGGTAAAAATTTGCTCCCGAGATGAAGGCTCTCTATTCACCTTTGATTGTTTCTTTTGCTGAGATTGTTTCTTTTGCTGAGAAGAAACTTTTTAGTTTGAGTTCATCTCATTTATTGATTCTTGGTTTTAATTTGTGAATATAGGCATCCTATTAAGGAAGTTCAGGCCTAATCCCTCATGATGGAGATTAGGGCCTGCTTTTCCTTCTATTAGACACAGGGTCTCTGATTTTATTCATAAGTCCTTGATCCATTTTGAGTTGAGTTTTGTGCATGGTGAGAGATAAGAGTTAAATTTCATTTTGTTACATATGGATTTCCAGTTTTCCCAGCACCATTTGTCGAAGAGGCTATCTTTTCTCCAATATATGTTTTGGCACCTTTGTCTAATATAATTTTGTCTAATGTAATTTTGTGGGTTAGTCTCTGTGTCCTCTATTCTGTAGCATTGGTCTATCAGTCTGTTTTGTTGCCAAAACCATGCTGTTTTTGTTACTATTGCTCTGTAGTATAGTTTAAGGTCTGGTATAGTGATGCCACCTGCTTCTCTCTTCCTGTTAAGTATTGCTTTAGCTATTATGGGTCTCTTATTTTTCCAGATGAATTTCATGATATAATTAGTAGTTTTGTAAAAAGGTTTACAGTTTCTGACAGTGGACAGTAACCTGGGGGTGGGGCATAGGACCATGCGCAGAGGAGGTAGGACGTGAGGATATAGAGTAAATATATCTTAGGAAGTATTAAGGAGAAAACTAGTGAAGAGGGTTAGTATCAAGAGAATAGACAAGAAGTAATTTAGAGTAGGCAAGTATGTGGGATGACAGTAGAGTACATAAAACAAACATACATATGTATTTAGAAAAATACAGATGTTAAAACAGTAAAACTTGGAGGGGGAAAGAAAAATGAAAGAATAAAAAGGAAAAGAAAAAAAGGGCATATACAAAACCTCTATATTATATTATTCAGATGACTCAGTCCTCAAAGTTCTATTTCATGCAAAGTTCTTGGTTTTACATATGTTGGGGATGTGAGGGCTGGAGGATGGAGGGTATAAGAGAAAAAACCAACCAACCAACCAACCAACCAACCAACCAACCAAAAACTCAAAGGAAGAAGCCAGGGTTGTAGGTAGCTTTAGAGATTGGTATCTTTCCTGCTTCTCTTCTCAGCCATCAGGTGGCGTTGTCTGTTGTAAGCTGGTGTCTCTGCCCTCCTGATAATGGAGGTAACCTGGGTGGGAAGACTGGTCCTGGCGCAGGGTGCCTGGATGCAGGGAGTGGCACCCACCAGTCCTTCAGAAAGATTGCACCTCACAGGTCTCTTTTTGGGACTGTTCCCTCTTATGACGTGAGTGCCTGGTACCATCTCCCAGTTCCTGGTCTCTCCCTCTCCCCTCGAAGTTCCCAATTGAGGAAACTCTCACCCTAGGACTCCCGTGGGTGGCTCCCTGGTCACACTGCACACATGTGTTTGGAAACTACTGGGTTGGGTTACTGCTGCTGGGGAGGGGAGAAGTTTGGAAATCTGGTACCTGGCCGCTGGAGGCCCAATCTGGGAACTGTCCCAGCTAAATTGGGAGAATGTGGAGTCAAGATGGTGGTGGTCTGCTTGGTGTCTGGTGAGGTGGGGGGAGCCTGGTGAGGTGGGGGGAGCTGGGTGATGGCTTTGTGCTGTGGGTAGGTAGCTGCTGAGTGACCTGCATAGGAGTGGAGAGAAGTGGAGAGAGTTCTGAAGATGTGTTGATAGGTGATTCTGATAAGGCTCTAGGCTGAGTCTTGCATGGACTGGAACTTTGGGCTTTAAGGCCCGTAGCCCCTCGTGGGGTCACAGTGCTGGTAATTTCTGCATAGAGCAGCTGGATAGGGGTCCTCTAACACTCTACAATACATGTAGTATTCTGTCTAGGGGAGATCTGCTGGTCTGGTGGCGGGCATAGGGCTGCTCACTCTCTTCCCGCTGCCATGTTGGATCCTATCCCTGTTACTTTACTAAAATAATTAATCTTGTTCCTTATCTTAAGGAGAAACTTTTACATTGGTTATGCTATCTGAAAGAATTCTGTGGATGCCCTTTATGAATCTGAGGAAGTTTCCTCTATTTCTTATTCTTTTTTGTTTGTTAAAAAATACTCATTTCCACAATTAATATTTTTGTACATCAATGGAGATAATTTTGTAGGTTTGGTCCTATATTCTTTTAATATATGGTATTGCATTGATTTATTTTTTACATGCTAAAGCAACTTTCATTTCTGAGATTCTTCTCATTTGACCATGTATACAATTTCTTTAATATGTCACATCTTTTTGTTGGATTGTATTTTCTTGTTGAATTCTGCATTTATATTCAAAAGAGGTATTGTTCTTTGGTTTTCATTACTTCTTTATTTTATTTTATTTTATTTTTATTGTTTGTTCAAAACCTTACAAAGCTCTTGAAATATCATATTTTATACATTAGCATACATTAGCTTCAAGTGAGTTATGAACTCCCATTTTTACTCCAAATACATATTGCAGAATCACATCGGTTACACATCCACATTTTTACATAATGCCATACGAGTAACTGTTGTATTCTGCTACCTTTCCTATCCTCTACTATAGCCCCTCCCCTCCCCTCCCATCTTCTCTCTCTACCCCATCTACTGTAATTCATTTCTCACCTTGTTTATTTTCCCATTCCACTCACAACCTCTTATATGTAATTTAGTATAACAATGAGGGTCTCCCTCCATTTCCCTGCAATTCCCCTTTTCTCTCCCTTTCCCTCCCACCTCATGTCTCTGTTTAATGTTAATCTTTTCTTCCTGCTCTTCCTCTCTGCTCTATTCTTAGTTGCTCTCATTATATCAAAGAAGACATTTGGTATTTGTTTTTTAGGGATTGGCTAGCTTCATTAAGCATAATCTGCTCTAGTGCCATCCATTTCCCTGCAAATTCCATGATTTTGGCATTTTTTTAGTGCTGCGTAATACTCCATGGTGTATGGATGCCACATTTTTTTAATCCATTCATCCGTTGAAGGGCATCTGGGTTGGTTCCACAGTCTAGCTATTGTGAATTGTGCTGCTATGAACATCAATGTGGCAGTATCCCTGTAGTACGCTCTTTTAAGGTCTTCAGGGAATAGTCCGAGAAGGGCAATAGCTGGATCAAATGGTGGTTCCATTCCCAGCTTTCCCAGGAATCTCCATACTGTTTTCCAAATTGGCAGAACCAATTTGCAGTCCCACCAGCAATGTACAAGAGTACCCTTTTCCCCACATCCTCGCCAGCACTTGTTGTTGTTTGACTTCATAATGGCTGCCAATCTTACTGGAGTGAGATGGTATCTTAGGGTGGTTTTGATTTGCATTTCTCTGACTGCTAGAGATGGTGAGCATTTTTTCATGTACTTGTTGATTGATTGTATGTCCTCCTCTGAGAAGTTTCTGTTCAGGTCCTTGGCCCATTTGTTGATTGGGTTATTTGTTATCTTATTGTCTAATTTTTTGAGTTCTTTGTATATTCTGGATATTAGGGCTCTATCTGAAGTGTGAGGAGTAAATATTTGTTCCCATGATGTAGGCTCCCTATTTACCTCTCTTATTGTTTCTCTTGCTGTGAAAAAACTTTTTAGTTTAAGTAAGTCCCATTTGTTGATTCTTGCTATTAACTCTTGTGCTATGGGTGTCCTATTAAGGAATTTGGAGCCTGACCCCACTATATGTAGATCGGAGCCAACTTTTTCTTCTATCAGACGCAGAGTCTCTGATTTGATATCAAGGTCCTTGATCCATTTCGAGTTAACTTTTGTGCATGATGAGAGGAGGGGTTCAGTTTCATTTTGTTGCATATGGATTTCCAGTTTTCCCAACACCATTTGTTGAAGATGCTATCCTTCCTCCATTGCATGCTTTTAGACCCTTTATCAAATATAACATAGTTGTAACTTTGTGGATTGGTCTCTGTGTTCTCTATTCTGTACCATTGGTCTACCCGCCTGTTTTGGTACCAGTACCATGCTGTTTTTGTTACTATTGCTCTGTAATATAGTTTGAAATCTGGTATTGCTATACCGCCTGATTCATACTTCCTGCTTAGAATTGCTTTTGCTATTCTGGGTCTTTTATTTTTCCATATGAATTTCATGATTGCTTTATCTATTTCTACAAGCAATGCCTTTGGGATTTTGATTGGCATTGCATTAAACCTATAGAGAACTTTTGGTAATATCGCCATTTTGATGATGTTAGTTCTGCCTATCCATGAACAGGGTATATTTTTCCATCTTCTAAGATCTTCTTCTACTTCTCTCTTTAGGGTTCTGTAGTTTTCATTGTATAAATCTTTCACCTCTTTTGTTAGGTTGATTCCCAAGTATTTTTTTTTTTTTGAGGATATTGTGAATGGAGTGTTTTTCCTCATTTCCGTTTCAGAAGTTTTGTCGCTGATATACAGGAATGCCTTTGATTTATGCGTGTTGATTTTATATCCTGCAACTTTGCTGAATTCATTTATTAGTTCTAGTAGTTTTTTTGTAGACCCTTTTGGGTCTTCTAGGTATAGAATCATGTGGTCTGCAAATAGTGATAATTTAAGTTCTTCTTTTCCAATTTTTATGCCTTTAATTTCTTTCGTCTGTCTAATTGCTCTGGCCAGTGTTTTGAGAACTATATTGAATATACGTGGTGGTAGAGGGCATCCCTGTCTTGTTCCAGATTTTAGAGGGAATGCCTTCAATTGTTCTTCATTCAGAATGATGCTAGCCTGAGGCTTAGCATAGATATCTTTTACAATGTCAAGGTAATTTCCTGTTATCCCTAGTTTTTCTAATGTTTTGAACATAAAGGGATGCTGTACTTTGTCGAATGCTTTTTCTGCGTCTATCAAGATGATCATATGGTTCTTATCTTTAAGTCTATTGATGTGGTGAATAACATTTATTGATTTCTGTATATTGAACCATCCTTGCATCCCAGGGATGAATCCTACTTCATCATGGTGCACAATTTTTTTGATGTGCCTTTGTATCCGATTCGCCAGAATTTTATTGAGAATTTTTGCATCTAGGTTCATCAGGGATTTGGTCTGTAGTTTTCTTTCTTTGAGGTTTCTTTGTCTGGTTTCGGAATCAACGTGATGTTGGCCTCATAGAATGAATTTGGAAGAGCTTCCTCTTTTTCTATTTCCTGAAATAACTTGAAAAGTATTGGTATTAATTCTTCTTTAAAGGTTTTGTAAAACTCTGCTATATACCCATCAGGTCCTGGACTTTTCTTGGTTGGTAGTCTTTTGATTGCTTCTTCAATTTCATTCATTGATATTGGTCTGTTCAAATTGTGTGTATCCTCCTGACTCAGTCTGGGCAAATCATATGTCTTAAGAAATTTATCGATGTCTTCACTATCTTCTATTTTATTGGAATATAGGTTTTCAAAATAACTTCTAATTGTCTTCTGTATTAATGTAGCATCTGTTGTGATATTGCCTTTTTCAGCCCGTATGTTAGTAATTTGAGTTCTCTCTCTTCTTCTCTTCGTTAGCATGTATGAGGGACTGTCAATCTTATTTATTTTTTCGGAGAACCAACTTTTAGTTTTGTTAATTTTTTCAATAGTTTCTTTTGTTTCAATTTTGTTGATTTCCGCTCTAATTTTAATTGTTTCTTGCCTTCTGCTGCATTTGCTGTTGTTTTGTTCTTCCTTTTCTAGGGCTTTGAGATGAAGTGTGAGCTTATTTATTTGTTGGTTTTTCTTTTTTTTAAGGAATGACCTCCAGGCCATGAATTTTCCTCTTAAAACTGCTTTCATTGTGTCCCATAGATTCAGATAAGTTGTGTCTGTATTTTCATTTATCTCTAAGAATTTTTTTGATTTTCTCCTTTATGTCTTCTGTAACCCCTTGATCATTTCGTAACATATTGTTCATTTTCCATGTGATATAGGATTTTCCCATCCTTCTTTTATCATTGATTTCCAGTTTCATTCCATTATGATCAGATAAAATGCATGGTATTATCTCCACCCCTTTATATTTACTGAGGGTTGCCCTATGGCATAATATATGGTCTATTTTTGAGAAGGATCCATGTGCTGCTGAGAAAAAAGTATATCCACTTGATGATGGTTGATATATTCTATATATGTCAGTTAAGTCTAGGTCATTGATTGTGATATTGAGCTCTATAGTCTCTTTATTCAACTTTTGTTTGGAGGATTTGTCCAATGGTGAGAGAGGTGTGTTGAAGTCACCCATAATTATTGTGTTGTGGTCTATTTGATTCTTGAACTTGAGGAGAAATTGTTTTATGAACGTCGCAGCACCATTATTTGGTGCATAAATATTGATAATTGTTATATCTTGTTGGTGAATGGTTCCTTTTAACAGTATATAATGTCCTTCCTTATCTCTTTGGATTAACTTAGTCTTGAAGTCGATTTTATTCGATATGAGGATGGCCACCCCTGCTTGCTTGCGAGGACCGTGTGCGTGGTATATTTTTTCCCAACATTTCACCTTCAGCCTGTGTATATCTTTTCCAATCAGATGTGTCTCCTGGAGGCAGCATATTGTTGGATTTGTTTTTTTAATCCATGTTACCAGTCTATGTCGCTTTATTGGAGAGTTTAAACCATTAACGTTTAGAGTTACTCTTGCTATATGGTTTGTACTTCCAGCCATGTTTGATTATTTGTCTCTTTTTTTAAAAAAATTTAGTTTGTTTCTCCATGATTAGCTTTCCCCCCTCCGTCTGTCTTTACTGAGGTAATTCCCACTGTTGGCTTTGGTTATTGTTTTTCATTTCTTCCTCGTGTAGTGTTTTGCTCAAGATGCTTTGCAATGCTGGTTTTCTGGCTGCACATTCTTTTAGCTTTTGTTTATCATGAAAGATTTTTATTTCATTGTCGTACCTGAAGCTTAATTTTGCTGGATACAGAATTCTTGGTTGGCATCCATTGTCTTTCAGTGTTTGAAATACGTTTTTCCAGGATCTTCTCGCTTTCAGTGTCTGTGATGAAAAATCCATTGTTAACCTTATTGGTTTACCCCTGAATGTAATCTGCCTCCTTTCTCTTGTAGCTTTTAATATTTTCTCTTTGTTCTGTATATTGGATATCTTCATAACAATGTGTCTTGGCGTTGGTCTACTTTGATTTTGTATGCTCGGTGTCCTGTATGCATCTACAATTTGTATATCTGTTTCCTTTTTTATTTCTGGAAAGTTTTCTGTAATTATTTCATGTAGCAGGTTACTCATTCCCTTGGTTTGAATCTCTGTACCTTCCTCTACCCCGATGACTCTTAAATTTATTTTTTTAATGTTATCACATATCTCTTGAATGTTTCTTTCGTGATTTTTAACCAGCCTAGCAGAGTTGGCTAGACTCTTTTCAAGATGATATATTTTGTCTTCATTATCTGACGTTCTGGCTTCTACTTGGTCCACTCTATTAGTGATGCTCTCGTTTGAGTTTTTAATTTGGTTTATAATTTCCTTCATTTCTAAGATTATTGTTTGATTTTTTTTTATAATCTCTATCTCCTGATAAAGATGCTTAACTTCTTCTTTTATCTGTTTTTGTAATTCATTCTCAATGTGTTCTTTCGCTGCTTGAATTTGCTGTCTCGTATCCTCTTTAAGGTTCCATTCCATCTGTCTAAGGTATTCCTTGAGTTCTTTATATGACCATTTTTCTGATGAATCTATATCCTCCTGAATATTTAGGCTGTCCTGCATTGTTTGTACTCCTTTTCTTCCTTGCTTTTTCATGTTGCTCATGTTGCTTCTTGTTCTGTTTGACTGCTGAGTTACTGTTTACTCCTATAAATTTATTTGATGCTTGGGAGGAAAGGTATTATAGGGGAAGGGAAGAAGTCACCAAAGAGAATGAGAGTAAGCAGGTAGAATTCAAGGAAGGGGGAATATGAGAATTGAAAAGAAATGAAAAGACAGAAGAAAAGAAGAAAGAGAGAAAAGAAATAGAAAATTAAAAAGAATTAAAAAGAAATCATAATAGCAATAATAAAAATGAAAATTAGTATTAAAAAATTAAAATAAAATAAAATGAATTAAAAAAATTTTTTTAAGAAAACAACAACAATAAAAACAAAACAAAACAAAACAAAATTTTAATAAATGCAGTCTTAGAGTTCGATTCACTATTCTTTCAGTAGGTGGAGCTGTGCCCACCGGACCAAGCTTCTCCTCTCAGTAGGCGGGAGCCAGTCACTGTGCAGCAGCTCTTCCTCCCGGACTGGGCAGGTCTCTAATCCTGAGTGCACAGGTGACGCTCACCACAATATTGGCTACGCACCAAGTCTGCTGCTCCTGTGAGCCCTGTTTTCATGAATACCTGGGCACATTCTCCCTGTCTGCCATTCCCTTGGACCCTAAGTTTGTAGAGCTTGGGGCTGAGAACCCCCAGCAAATTTGCTTGCCCTCTGGTAGCCACGCCCCTGGAAGCTGGTGCAAGAGACCTCAGTTGTCAGCACTGGTGGTAGCGGTAGCCAGGATTTCCGCGCCGCGGGCCTGCGCCACTCCT
This sequence comes from Callospermophilus lateralis, assembly GCF_048772815.1. Taxonomy (NCBI): domain Eukaryota; kingdom Metazoa; phylum Chordata; class Mammalia; order Rodentia; family Sciuridae; genus Callospermophilus; species Callospermophilus lateralis. The sequence goes on from NW_027510159.1 coordinate 92,553, forward strand.
TATTCCCCTGTGCAGGGCTGTTCGAAGAGCCGAGCGGGCGGGGCCTTTCGCAGCGCCCGGCCAGGAGCTGTCCACAGGAGCGTGGGGTGGGGGGGATGGGGTGGTCGTTTGCAGGGCCGAACCACCAGAAGTGGTTCACAGAGCCGGGAAGGCAGGGCCCAGCCAGGCAGCGGCCTTTCATATGCTCGCTGCAATGTGTGAGCAGCGGCAATTCGGTGGCGGCCGGCGGGACTGTGCCCCTGCGGGAGCTGTTCATACTAGTGCAGGGTGGGGGGGTGGGGTGGTCGTTTGCAGCGCCGAACCACCAGAGGCAGTTCACAGAGCCGGGCCGCGGGGCCCAGCCAGGCAGCGGCCTTTCGTGTGCTCGCTGCAATGTGTGGGCAGCGGCAGTTCGGTGGCGGCCGGCGGGACTGTGCCCCTGCGGGAGTTGTTCACATGAGCGCGGGGGTGGGGGGGTGGGGGTCGTCGTTCACAGTGCCGAGTGGGGGGGGGGTCGTTTGCAGTGCCGAGCTGTCTCTGAGCCAGGCCGGCAGGGGCCCAAGCAGGCTGTGGCCGTTTGTAAGTTCGCTGCAATGTGTGGGCAGCGGGAGTTTGGCGTTGGCAGGCGGGATCCGCGTTGCCGAGATTCACTCGTCTGGGACAAGCTGACCCCTCCAATAGACTTATTAATTCCCGGCAGGTCTCCTTTCAGTGGAATTTTGCTAGAAGTCCCTCAGCAGGTCGCATGTAGGTGTCTTCATTACTTCTTATGTCTTTGTTTTAGATATAAAAGTAATACTAACTTCATACAATGAGTTAAGAAGTTACCTCCTCCATTACTTGGAAGACTATCTCAAGGATTACTGTATAAATGTTTTATGATGCTGCTACTGAGTCTGTGTATTTCTTTGTGAGAAATTTTTGATTGCCACTTCAATCTCTTTGTTGTTATTGACATCTTTAAATATCCTATTTCTTCTTAATTCAGTTTTGGTACTTGGCATCTTCCTAGAAATTTGCTCTTTCTCATAGATTATCTAAATTATTGGGACAAAACATTTTATAAATATTCTATTTAATCATTTTTCTTTTAACTTCTATAAAGTCAATAGTAGTGTTCCATCTTTCACTCTTGATTTTAGTAATTGAGTTTTACTTTTATTCTACAACTTCCCTTCCCCATCAATTAAATTATCAATTTTGTTGAGCTCACTTTTTTGCATTACTTTGTGATTTGTTTTACTTTCCATTAGTTAGTTAGGAGTGTGTTGACTAATTTCTACACATTTGTGCTTTTTCTAATTTTCCTTTCATTATTGGTTTCCAATTTAATTTCAGAGTAGTCCAGGAACATGATCTGTAGGGTTATTTTTAATATTTTTTAAAAAAAATTTGTTCTTTTTAGATACACATGAGAGTATAATTTATTTTGACATAGTATACATATATGCAATACAAATTTCTAGTCTTGTAGTTGTACATGATGTGGAGTTATACTACTTGTGTATTCATATGTGAACATAGGAAAGTTATGTCTGATTCTTTCTACTGTCTTTCCTTTTCCCATTCCCTCTCCCTTCCCTTCATGCCCTTTTGTCTAATCCAATGAACTTCTATTCTCCCTCCCCTTATTGTGTGTTAGCAGCCACACAAATTTTTAGAGAGAACATCTGGGCTTTTTTTTGGGGGGGGGGATTGGCTTATTTCACTTAGCATGATAGTCTCCAGTTCCATTCATTTACCAGCAAGTGTCACAATTTCATTCTTCTTTATGAATGAGTAATATTCCATTGTATATGTGTACCACATTTTCTTTATCTATTCATCTGTTGAAGGGCAGCTAGGTTAGTTCCATAGATTAGCTATTGTGAATTGAGCTGTTATAAACATTAATGTGGCTGTGTCAGTATAGTACACTGATTTTAAGTCCTTTGGGTATATACTGAAGAGTGGGGTAACTGGGTCAAATGGTGGTTCCATTCAAAATTTTCTCAGGAATCTCCATATTGCTTTCCAGAGTGATTGCTCCAGTTTGCAATCCTACTATCTATGTATGAGTATGCCTTTCTCTCCACATCCTCACCAACATTTATTGTTACTTATAATCTTGATACATTCTACTAGAGTAAGATGGAATCACAGTGTAGTTTTAATTTGAATTTTTCTTATTGCTAGAGATGTTGAACATTTTTTCACTACTTCTATTCAACATTGTCCTGGAAACTCTAGTCAGATCAATAAGACCAAAGAAAGAAATTAAATAATAGGATTAGGAAAAGAAGAAGTCAAACTATCCCTATTTGCCGATAACAGGATTCTATATTTTGAAGACCCCAAAAACTCCACTAGAAAACTTCTAGAACTCATAAATGAATTCAGCAAATTAGTAAGATGTAAAATTAACACCTATAAACTAATTGCATTCCTATACATCAGTGATGAACATGTGAAAGAGAAATTAGGAAAACTGTCCCATTCATAATAACCTCAAAAACAAAAACAAACAAACAAAAACCTTGTGAATCACTCTAACAAAAGAGGTGAGAGACCTCTACAATGAAATTATAGGGCACTAAAGAAATAAATTGAAGAAGATCATAGAAAATGGAAAGATCTCTTAAGTTCCTGGATAAGCAGAATTAATATTGTCAAGATGGCCATACTACCAAAAGCTTTATACAGATTTAATGCAACTTACATGAAAATTCCAATGACATCTTTCATAGAAATAGAAAAGGTAGTTATGAAATTTATTTGGAAAAATAAGAGGCCCAGAATAGCTAATGCAATCTTTAGTGAGTAAAGTGAAGCAGGAGGCATCACAATACCAGACCTTAAATTATGCCATAGAATTATAGTAACAAAAATGACATGGTATTGGCACAAAAACAGGCATGAAGACCAATGGAACAGAATAGAAGACCCAGAGACAAACCACATAAATACAGTTATCTCCCACTAGACAAAGGTGCCATAAACATGTATTGGAGAAAAGATGGCCTCTTCAACAAATGGTGCTGGGAAAACTGGAAATCCATACATAGCAGAATGAAATTTAACCCCTATTTCTCACTGCACAAAACTCAACTCAAAGTGGATTAAGGAACTAGGCATTAGACCAGAGCCCCTACCCTTACTGGAAGAAAATGTAAGCCCAACTCTTTATTATGTCATCTTAGGAACCAACTTTTCAATAAGACTCCTAAAGTGCAAGAAGTAAAATCAAGACTCAATAAATGGGATTGTATCAAAATAAATGGGATTTTTTAAATCAAACTAAAAGCTTGCTTCTTCACAGCAAAGGAAACAATCAAGAACCTGAAGAGAGAACCCACAGAAAGGGAGAAAATCTTTGCCACCTGCACCACAGATAGATTATTAATTTCCAGGATATATAAAGAGTTCAAAAACTTAACATTAAACAAAACAAAACAAAACAAAGCAACAAGTAACCCAATCAATTAACAGGAAAAGGAACTGAACAGGTACTTCACAGAAGGAGAAATACAGTCACTCAACAAATACATGAAAAAATGTTCCACATCTTTTTAGGGTTTTAATCCATTTATTAAGATTTGCTTCATGGCCTCATACATGCTTTGCTCTTGGAGAATGCTCCCTGTCTACTGGCAAAGCTATGCTGCAGGATGGAGCATCTCCAGGGGCCTCTTAGGTCTACTTGGTTAGCATGCTGTTTAGGACTTCAGTTTCCTTGTGGATGTATACAGATTCACACGGAGCCCTGATGGTACATTCCAGAAAAGGCAGCACCAGGAACATCAGGTATGGAGGTGATTTAGGGCCATAACATCCTTAGTTGGAGAGTGTTTGACAAAACAGCCACTCAGAGTCACCATTTTCTTGCTTCTACACCTGTGTGGCCACAAGACTTTCACAGATCAAGATATTAAGACACTTGAGAAGCACTTAGTATATATGATTCCTTTAATGAACGCATTACACAACTGGGGTAAGTCAGTAGATGCACTGCTACTTTCTCATTTATGATGTAGGGAAAATTACTCCAACTTTCTCAGCCTAATCTTCCTCATTTATAACATCAAAACTATATTTTAGATATTTTTTGTGTCAATGACATGACACAAAATATTCAAAACCTTTGGCTCATGTTAGGTGGTAAGTATGTATTTTTTCCTTTCTTTCCGTAACTCAGTCTCAGCAAGGATAGAGGTATTTTGATAATATTTCTCAATGCTTTCACCATAATCCTTTCTCTTTAATCTTTCCCCCTTACATTTTTTTTTCTGTAAACTTTTGTTACTCAATGTCTTTGTTATTGAGGAGGTATAGTTGTGAAATTCAGTGTTGATACAAAACATCTACAATGTTTCTTTCTCATATAAGCTGTAATATTTTCAAAGGAAAATTATGTGTGAGAAGTTTTAATACTTGCAAACTTTGAGGACGTGAAAAGTGCTGGCCCAACATGTGTTGGGTCCTGGATTTGATCAGGAGCACTGTGAAAATGGTAATAAAAATAATAGTACTAGTAATAATAATAATAATAATAATAATAATAATAATCTGCAATAAACATCATAAAATAAGAAAATCAGCTTTATATTCTTATCTACTTTATAGTATTCTATTTTGGCTTAGATCTCTGTGTGTTCATATGACAGTACTTTTCTTACACCATTTTGTATAAAGAGAGTAGAAAGAAAATCAACAATTTTTTTTCTAGAATAATTGACTTAAAATTATTTTTGACGCTTTAGTAAAATTTGTTTTAGCTTTACAGTTCCTCATTGGTATTGTTATATAAATTTTAAGGATGGCTCTTATATTTAGCAAAACATCTGCAATGTTTCTTTCTCATATAAGCTGTAATATTTTCAAGCATTTCAAATTTTCTTGTATAGGACTGAGATGGTGAGATTTAGGGCAATGTTAACTGTGGACGTATTATGGGTCAGTTGTCTGTAGTGGGTGCTTTACCTGGCCTGGTGATCCCTGGAGAGTCTAGACAGGTAGTTATATGCCTGAAGCCTTTCTGCTACTTGACAGCAGCTATTGATCATTTAACTAGACACCAAAGTGACTAAAAACCACCAAAAAAAAGATTGCCTAATTTCCAAAATAAAAAATTAGGAATTCAGCATTTTCAGAGTAGATTTCAACAATTACTTCAGCTACTACCAATTTACCCAAGGTTAGGGAATGTAACAGACAACGTCACTGTGGGAAGAGGTGCTGGTCTAAACTAATGGCTTTTGCAAAATTTACACAAATAAATGGCAGTACAAATCCACCACTTGGGCCCACCCTAGGGGATTTGGAAGGGATCTTGAGGTTAGTATCTCTGAAGTTTAAGCTCTTTGACTACATGTTCAAGCCACTCTTTCCTTTATCCTTACTAATATAGACCATGAATGATATTGAAATTCTCAGCTTTGTCATTTTCTGAACAAATGTACAATCTTGAACACTTCATCTAGTGCTCTAAGCCCTTGGCATTTATGAATTTCAGTCTTTGTTGCTGCATTCTGGTATCACTCTTAAACATAGATATATTCACTGGGTCAGGAGAAAGGAAAATACAATCCCTATCCCTAACTGTTAGAGAGTGGACAAGTGACCAAGAGTTTTCAATGGGTGGGACTCTTTCTTACTAATGTATCAATTCTAACATAGTAGCTGCCACATAGGTGGCTCTCAGTACATTAAACAACAATGTAATGAGCACTTCCTAATATTTTCAGTAAATTCAGGACAAATGGGATTCTCATGAAACTTACATGGCGATAGTAGAAGCAGAAGATAACCAATGTGACTTACTATATTCTAAAATACAGATAATAAAGCTGTAAGAATTACAAAGAAAAATACAGAAAAATGGTAGAGAGTGAAGGGTGTAGGCAGATCAGAATTCTGTTTTCTTTTTGTGAAGCAAACTCACCTCTGGGACCCAGGGGCTCACTTAGAACATTGATGTTCAGCCTTAATAAACTCAGAGATTGTTCTTGCTGTATTCCTGATTTGATGATAGAGTGTCAGAAACAAGAGTTTGTGCTTCTGAAAGATTCTTGATTTTTTTAACTAGGCTAGCTTCTTATTTTTATTTAAAATTTTATCTTTAAATGATAAATTATAACTATATTTTGAGGGTGCAATGTGATGTTTGGGTGAATGCATATATTGTGTAATAGTTAACATCAAGTTAATTAATATTTCCATTAACTGTAAAGATATTTTCTTTTACCAGTTTTGAAATATGCAAAACATTATTATGAATTATGGGACTAGACCACACACTAGATATCAAAAACATACCCTCATGGCTATCGCAACCTTGTGCCCTTTGTTCAACATCTCCCTATTTTCTACCTCCCCCACTTCACTCTACACCTCTGGTAACCCCCGTTCTACTTTCTGCTTTTATAAGTTAGGGCTCTTGGTTTCCATATATAAACAAGAGCATGTGGTTATTTGTCTTTCTCTACATGGCTAATATCCCTGTCATTTTAAAACATTACTTTCAGCCAGAGGCTGTTAGAGAAGCCTTGGAGATATTCTTAATTTTCATGAGTCAAAAGGAAGGTGAGGACAAGGGTAGTAGATACAGATCGGTGTTTTTATTCTAGTCATCTCTCCTTCTCTGCCTACTTTTTTTTTAAGGCAAATAGAAGTAGGAAGAGGAAGGGAGAAAATAGGACAAAATGTACTATTTTTGTTGACACTCCCAATATTGGCAGTTTTATGAATGTAAAAGGTAAAACTAAAGAGTCCGGCCTCAGACTAGAATTGGTATTCATACTAAGAATTCCTGAAATAACTTTTAAAAAGCTCCTATGAAAAAAATAGGCAAAGGAAATGATAAGTATACAAAGGAAATCCAAATCAGTTAAATAGTAAAGATGCCGAACATCATTATAATCAGAGAGATGATAATTGCAAATGCATTAAGCTACTAAATCATAACTATAAAGGTGAAAAAAAAGCCAGAGGAAATCTGAGAATCATTAAGTGTGGTTGAGGAAGCACAGAAATTGAACTCTGCTGGGGGCAGGGAAGAGTGCACATAATTGCTTTAAAGAACTTTCTAGTTCTTGAGGTTGTTTTTTTTTTATAATAGTAACAATTTTGCTTCTAGAAATGTAACCTAGAGAAATTCTCATGCTGCACGTGTGGAGATAAGCACAAAAATGTTCCCTGAAGCTTTTGTCAGCATAACGGAAACCTAAAGTTCCTAAAATCCCCAATAACAGGAGAATGGGCATACTAATTTTTGTGTGTTCAAACTATGCAACATTAAAATATCACACAGCATTGAAACATCATAGGAGTTAAAATAAGCTTCATGGATAAGTCTAAAAATACCTAATGCTAAGCAACTCAAGTTGCAAAAGGATACATATAGAATAATACAATTCAAATAAAGTTTGAAACCATGGGAAGTGATCATGAATATTTGTATTCACGCATACACACAATATGTAAGTTCAAAATACCAAATTCAGAAACCAGGTCACCTCTGAAAGGGCAAAAAAGGGAATCTAAGAGCATACGGTGGACTTCACCTACATCTGACATGTTTTATTTCCTTAAAAAAGGATAAAAATATAGAAAAATGTTGATTTCATAAAGCTGGATTGTAAGCATAGAATACTTATTTTTTTTTCCCATATTTTCTATATGCTTCCTATATGCTTGAAATGTTTCCCATGAAAAAGGAAATGAGAAAGAAAGAATATATTAATTCTAATTTATTTGGTACCTACTGTTGCTATGAGAGATCCCAGAAGCCCCCCGACACTAAATTTATGCAAAGTGTGGTCTGAGGGGCTCCCAACTCTGGACATGGTTGGGGAGGAAAGCCATGTACCTGTCTCTGCTTGAAATACATTATATGTTATTGTAAAATAACTGAGAGCTTTTTCTTCATCCTACATGTCCTTCTGGACCCCTAGCAGAGCTAACCAATTGAAGGGGAAGCAGCATTAGGCTTATGACCAGTTTCAAGGGCAAGGAGGGGTTAGAGGCCACTCTTATAAGAAATCTGGTGATGAAAGAAGTCAAGAGGTTATCAGCCCAAATCAGCAACAAGAACATTTTGGTCTTGAGAACAGATAAGATGTGATATTATTTGTAGGCAAAAATAACATTAATTGCAAGAAGAGTTCCATCTGTCAGAAGCATGTTCATTAATGGATTAACAAGAAAATTGCTTAGGAAATTTTCTTGCCAATAAAAATTTAAATTAGAATATTTTCAGAGAAATAAGTGAGAAAACTTTTTTATCTTTGAAGAAGAGACAGAGACTTCTATGAGAAAAAATAAGGAATTTGTTCACTTGACTTATTTTCATTCTAATAAATATTGAATTACTTAAGTAAATTCCAGTGAAAATAACATAAATCCAAACCTAACATTGTCATTAAAATCAATTTGAGTCCAGTATCTGCTTGGACAGCTGGCATATAACAGAATAAACATTTACTTCAGAGTGTCACAAGCACATTGGGTTTTATTTAGTGAACTCCTCCATGAGCGATTCAGAAATAAAGGTCCCTCTTGTGGGCCAGCCAGGAAGGGCTATGGCACCATGGGGACTGTGGAGGGCACTCGGGCAGCTGTTAAGGAAATAAAGGCAATTGCAAATGACAGGATACAGATCTGAAACTCAATGCATCATTTTATTGAAAACACCAGTTTTGCTCTCATTTTTTTTATCATCTTATAGGAGCTGTGTACCTACAACCATAGGTCAGGAATAACCACTTCTGTTTTAGAGCAATGGTGTCCATATAATAGTGTACAAGTGACTGAAAAGGGGGACATCTAGTATGACAACCAGGCTTTTTCTCTAGAAAATTACAAATCACTGATTTTTTCCTATTAATCGGAAAAAAATATTTGAAGAAAGGAGAGCCCTAAAAGAAAATGGTCTGCTAACCCTGGGGATCCAGGGTAGATAGCAGTCATTCATTTACCATCACATGTGTCACGAAATGAGCCTTTTGCTTTGCAGGTGGCATCATATTTACTTTTTACGGCAAATATGTAGGATGAATGAATTTTCCCTTTTAAAACTTGAAAACACATGGAGTGATTTTAATCTGCTCCTTAACATCACACAGCTAAGAAGTGATAGCTGTGGACCTGAGAGCATCTCACCACTCAGCCTAAAGCCCGTGGTCTCTGTCCTTTACTCTTAACTTGTTTTTTATCGTTTTTGCTCTGTAAAATGCATGCACTCTGTTTTCTAACCTTGGCTGTAACTTACATAGACATGTGGTACTCTCACTGTCACTGTTTTAAAAGTCTACTCTTTACTTTTTATGAAGACCTTCCACCATACTTTTAACCAAAGATGTGTTAACCTCCTTTGACATCTTCTAGGTTTATAAAAAATCGCTCATTTATTTTGTGTTTGATGCTTAAAAGGCAGGATGTTAAGCTCTTGCAATTTTTTCGCAGTAACACTTTGAGATAATTGCTCCTATTTTTTTTTCATTAGACAGACAAGGAAATTGAGTTTCAGGGTTGATAGGTCACATAAACAAGAAAGGTCTTGCAGCTAGCAAGTGGCAGAGCTGGGAATCAAGTGTCTGAATGTGCCCAGAATATGTGTAGCTACCTGTGCCTTGTTTCACAGCAGACATTTTCATTGCTTAGGTAACTAACAAAGTAGAATATATTTTCATGGTTTAAAGAATGTGTTAGCTATTGATCATCCTTCCTTAGAGACTTGGTTGTTGATAACTGTTTTGTTTGTTCTACAGTGTTAAAATGAACCCCAAACTCAGCAGCTTCAGACCAGAGTTGTTTACACTGCTCATGATTTCCTGGGTTAGCTTGTGCTGGGGTTTCTCAGGTGGACCTAACTGGGAAGCATGGCTTTGGGCTGTGGCCACAGAATGTTCCTGCTCCTCTGTGTAGGACTGAGGTTCAGTCGGCACTAGCCAGAGCAGCTCTGCTCTGTGTATCTCTCTTCTTTCTTAGCTCAGGTAACGTGACAAGTATGAAATAATAAGAAATGTGTTTACTGGTCTCTGCTCCCATTCTGGGAACAGAGCTTTAAAAACTCTTATAGTTTCCTGAGCAATAAAGGTAGTATGAAATTTTTTTTATTCTAATATTTAGTCTTTGGCCCTACTTCCTAACATAGAGCTCCTAAGACACTTGATATTTCTCAGGTGAGTGGAGCACTTTTCTTCTGATGAGGCAACTGTGGATAGGCTCCTGGATAAGGACTGGTCACCAAAAAGACCAAGCCAAAGCCTGAGGCTTGGAACTCTCAGCCTACCACACCCCATTTCTTCTGAGACTGGAGAGGGGCCAGAAATGAAATGAATAATAAACCATGTCTGGGTGATGAGGCCCTCACAAAAGTCCCCAAAGGACAGGATTTGAAGAGCTTCCTGTTGGTGAGCACATCCACGTCCTGGGAAGGTGGTACATACTTCCAGCTTTCAGTGGACAGAAGCTCCTGAGCTTAGGGCTCTGCCAGACCTCACCCTATACCCCTCTTCATCTGGCTGTTTTCTCTATCCTTTGTTGTATTTGTTGGTGACATGCTCAACTGGCAAGTGGAAGTGTCTTCCCCAGTTCTGTGAGAGGCTCTAGCAAAATCCTCAGAAGTGGATCATGAGAACTTGCAATTTGTAGCCAAGTCAGACAGTAGCTGCAGGTGACCTGGGAGGCAATTGCTTGCTGTTGGCAGCAGAGTGTAGGGTGGCAGTCCCATGGGACTGAGCTCTTAACCTGTGGGGGTCTGCCCTGACTGCTGAGCATCAGAATTGGGTTGAGTTGTGGGACATCTTGTGCTGGAGAATTACTTGGTATGAGGTAAAATCCCTAAACAGAGTCACAAGAGTATTCTGTATTGAATCTAGAGAGTAAAGTAGGGAAAACAGCTTGCTTCCCCGCTGTATACACCAAGGCATGCATGCCTTCTCATGGCAATAGCAAGGCCAAATAGAAGAAAAGGTAAAGAGCAAGGTCACTGAGATCTACACCCCAACAACACACTGCCATTTTGAACTTTTTCTATTGTACAAAGCAAGACTCATAATTGAACATGAGAGGTAAGGAAATGCATTCTGGTTTTATGGGATAAACTGTAAAATAATACAGTGTCATAGTGTTGAGCAGGGGAAGAATTGGAATTAATTATGCAATCTACCACGATGCCTAGCCTATTTTCTTATTTTTTAGTTTATTTATATTAGTTTATAAGAACTTTTCAAAGAGTTGGTGCCATTCATTATCAACATTTTTACTTTATAAAAAGTTATTATCCCCTTTTTTTGTAGGGGTTTGTCTCAGTCTGCATAGGCTTCTGTAACAAAATTCATCATATCGAGTAATTTATAAGCAACAGAAATTTGCTGCTCACAGTTCTGGATACTGGGAAGTCCAAGATCAAGTTGCCAAGAGATTCAGTGTCTGACAAAGGCTCTCTGTTTCATAGCTGGCACTTGGTTGCTGCATTTTCCTGTGTTAGAAGGGGGTGAAGATGCTCTCTCTGTTCTTTTTTCTAAAGACACTAATCCACTAACAGAGTTCCACCTTCATGACGTGATCATGACTGGATGCCCCATTTCCCAACACCACTTTACTGAGGATTAATTTGTAACATCAGAATTTGTGGGGACACAAACATTCTGACCATAGCAGAAGTTCTTAAAATTCTTCTAATATTTTGTACTAAATGAGAAATGTAAAGGACAGTGTATCACTTGCTCTTTGTATCTCAAGATTTGTGATATATTGCACAGATACACAGACACACACACACTAAAAAGAGCTGTTCAAAATAAATAAATAAACAAATAAATAAATAAATAAATAAAAATAAAGCAGCTGAACCCAAAAGAAAACGTCCCCTGCTTCTAAAGAGCAGGTTTTAGAGAGAAAGAATTCAATATTCAATGAGACATAGACCTTTGCTTGTAATACATGAGGGATCTGCTATAAGAAGGAGCAGGTTGTGCTCGTGGGGAGAAGCTGGGGAAAAGCTTCCATGTTGGGGGCTCTGGCAGTGGACCTTGTGCCCATCGTCTGTGCTCTAGTGACACTGCTTACACGTTGCCCACTTACCTTCCTCTTTTGGAGCAGCAGCTGAAGTTGAGGTCCTGGAGCAATCAGCTCAGGATTGCAGATTGTCCATCACCCTGACCAGCTATGCACATCCTCAGGCTGGCCACTTGCTCAGGGAGAACAGCTGACTCCAAGTCACAGTCACCTTTAAGGACCCTCGAAGCCACTCGCCAATGAGGCTCTGTCAGAAAGTCTGGGTATCCTGTGTTCTTTGCATTGATCCCTTTGGATAACTCACAGGCCAATCAGGTGTGACAAATGAGATTTCCCCAACCTCTTACCTTCTAACTTTGATTGTGCAGATTTTTTTTAACATAGAGAGCTTTAAAATAATTATACAGATAAATTTTCTTTTGTGTTTTCTGTCTTCAGATAAAACTGGAAATTTTTTTCTAGCCTCAACTTTTTTTCTGCTAAAACCTTAAGGAAGAACACAGGATTGGTATAACTTGCATTCTAAAATCTTTTAAATAATAAAAACAGCATATCTAACCAAGAAATTTTTAATTACTTAACTTCCTCCATGAGATTGCATTAGTTGTATTTGTGGGTTTTTTTTTGTTTGTTTGTTTTGTTTTTCCTGGGCACTGGGGATTGAACCCAGGGGCACTCAACCACTGAGCCACATTCCCAGCCCTATTTTGTATTTCATTTAGAGATAGGATCTCACTGAACTGCTTAGGGCCTCACTTTTGCTGAAGCTGGCTTTGAACTCACAATCCTTCATTCTCAGTCTCCTGAGCTATATAGGCATACATCCCTGTGCCTGCCCATTAGTTGTATTATCACTAAAATTATTACTTAAACCTATTTTCTCCAAAAATAAATGCATTTTCAGGGATTTATTTTATTTATTTTCATTGAGAGTTCTTTACCTACCTTTCAATAAATCTGTCATGGTGCCCCATGGGCTAGCTGAGGCATTGCAACCAGTTCTTCCTAGTTCACGTCCTTCCTCCACAGCTTTACGTGCTCTGACTTTGAACAAGCTGATTAACTTCTCTGCGTTTCAATTTCCATGTACAAAATGGGGACGATGACAAAGACTGCCTCCAGATCCACGGTGAGAAGAAATTGAGATAATGCATGTGGACAGCTAGGACTGTGCAGCCTCATCGTGTGATTTCAATAAATGTTGGTGGTTATTATTATTGTTACTCCACTCTGGAGACAAAATGGATGTTATATTGAACTTTGTCGTATCAGGTGAATTTTTGACTGTGTGTGTGTGTGTGTGTGTGTGTTGTGCCTTCTGAAACATCTATAATCCTCTTTTTTTAAAAGTCCCCTTTTCCTTTTTGATGTCCTGTCTTCATTGTACAACTTCTCACTCTTCTCTCCCTAAGCTTTCATTTCCTTTTTCTCTGGCTTCTCTCTGCCTACCCTTCCTTTACCATCTTCTCTTGTTCTTTTGCTTGGCTCTCTTCCAAACTTCTTTCTTTTGTTTTTTTGTCCCTCTCTCTTATGTGTGGTTGGCCTCCTAGGAGTCTGCAGTGGTCCCCACTGGAGCCTCAGCACAGGGGGACTGCTCCCGCTGTCTCCAGTCCTGTCTGAACTGAGCATCCTCTGCTTTTAAGTTTCCTATTTCTTTTTTTTTTTTCCAGTCAAGTTCACTTCTATTCAACATAACCTTATTGGGCCTCTACTGTGCACCTGGCCCTGCAGAAAGCACTGGATATACATAAAAAAACAAACAAACCCTGCTGTTTCCTTTCACCAGTCTAGACAGATAGCTGTGATACAGTGTGGTGCATAATCAGATGAGGGTGCGGGGCAGGTGCTGGGGAGCATTCAGGCAGGCACTCAGCTCAGGCTGCCCCCAGCAGGCTTCTGCAGGAAGGGACTTACCAGAGGCTTGAAGAATGAGTTTGAGTTTGCTAGCTGGGAAAAAGGAAAAAAAAAAAGTGGGACACATTTTCCAGGCTTCCAGGTGCAAGGAGCAGTATGAGTCAAGATAAGAACCATGAATCATTGTGCAGCTCGGCAGGGATGAGAGATAATCCATGATTGCTAAGCATGAAGCATGGAGTGAAGTGATTCCAATGTTCTGGTTGCTTTTGTGTTTCCTGGTGGCTATAGAGAAATAAGTAACTTAGAATAGCTCCATGGGTAACCAGGAGAAAAATTATAGTATACAGTAAATATAATATAATTGTTTAATATGATATACCATGATATGATACAATTTAATTCTTTTAAAGAGAGAAGAGAGAGAGAATTTTTAATACTTATTTTTCAGTTTTCAGTAGACACAACATCTTTATTTTATGTGGTGCTGAGGACCGAACCCAGCACCCTGAGCATGCCAGGCAAGCATATTACTGCTTGAACCACATCCCCAGCCCTACAATTTAAATTTTAAAACAGCCTGACCCCTCTCCTTTTTCTAAGAAGTGTCTTGATATCAGCCACTTGGAATTCCTCTTTCCTCTTGGCTCCTACTCTCATTATATACCAAGGGATAAAGATAGTGGTAAGAAATGTCACCAAAAGAAACAAAGATCCAGGAATATTGAAGGAGGGAAAAAGTGGAAAGCAACCAGCACAGGTTAGAACTTTGGAGCATTTGGCAGGTGGCATGGGGAGTGGCAAGAGGTTTCAAAAATAACAGCCCTCCCTGTGGCAAGGGCCATAGTCGGCTGGGATTGTCAGTGCAGTTTTACTGTATCCATGTCTCTCCTTCCTGGCCACTAATTAGGATGGTAGGAAAACCACAGACTGAAATATGTCTAGTTCACATGTTTTCAGATACTTATCACTGTTAGGGATGATTGTTTACAAATCCAGTTTCCACTTTTCCCCAAGGAACCCCAGAATTCTTATTACTACAGCTATGCCCATTAGGGAGTCGAGTTCTTTATCAGCAGTGATTTACCAAAAAAAACAGTTTCTAATAATTTTAGCAAACATTTCTGATTTAATTTATCTTCAAAGTTGATTAAAATGAATGCTTCTGAGCAGTCAAACTACTTTGTACACAGAAACTTAAAAGAGAAGACCTTCTGTTGCCCATATATATAAATACCAATTCACATATTTGAGCTCCACTCTGCTTCAATGAACTGAAAAGCGCATGCACGGTGCTGAATTGCATTCAAAGCTTTGAATCATTTTATCAACATCAATACATCTTCAAAGAAGCTGACATGGGGAAAAAAAAACAGACATCGGAAAGTCATTGAATTTCAATCAGCAATTTATTACATAAATTTCAAATGTGCAAGCAATTACCGCTAAGAATTTTTTGGAAGTGAGTTTTATCAGAGAAACACAAATGATTATATACATTCTTAATCCATCTTATGGCTTTTAAAGAGGCCCACTGGGAATTATGCCTATGTAGTTATGACTGCTGCTGCCCCTATGGGATTTGGGGAGGCGAGTCCCTCCTTACTGGAGAACTCTTCACTCCTTATCTATTTTACTCAAAGTTTTAAAGAGAAAGTGTGATCTATCGTTGCATGTAAAGCTCATGTCAAAGACAATGATGTGAAACCCAATAACTACCTATATTCAGTTTGCCCATGCTATTTTTACAGAATCTGAGATGAATCGCTGCAAAGAATGGGAAATCTGAGTTACAAATACATTGCATTGGTTTTAGACTGAAAACTACAGATCTTTTTTGCCATACGTGAAAATCGAGTTCTGAATTTTGTGGGCAGTTGCATAGTTTTAAAATTATGCTTAGCAGAAAAAAAAATGTGAACATGGAACACAAGATAAAAGAGTGGGTGGCATATATTTAAGTGCCACCAAGCGGGGAAGGCTACCTGAGCATTGTCTAGATAGTTTAACTAGCTGTTCATGCCTTTGTGCAGCTGTAAGTTAGCCTGTACATTTGGAACAAGTGGAGATACAAATAATTTCTCTGTGATGCAACAGATCTGTCCCAAAATTTTCAGCCTACATGATGTGCAACACTTTTATATCTAACCCAGAAATCCTGCCATCCCATCAATACCCTAACTTCTAAAATGCTCTTAAACCAGTCATAACACTTTACTAACTTAAGAATCAAATAAAAAATTTACATATAATTATTTTATATTTGTGTGAAAGACCTGATTGTCTTTTTGAAAGTTATACTTTATCTACAGTACTCCCTAAAATATTCAAGATCAATGATAAAGGTAAAATAAAGACATTGACACAAATAAGACTTTCTGTGAATAGAAAGATTAAAATCAAGGAAAACAAAAATAGCATTGCACCAACAGGTAAGATATTCAGATGGAAGGAAGAGAATTTGGTCTGATCTTAACTTTTCCACTAATGTAAAATTTAAGTTTCAGTAAATCATTTATTCCAGAACATCCTATTTCTTGAAAAGGGGGCATATCTAATATGTGTAGTTCTGCATTTCAAGGAAATGGAGATCATGAAATCACCTTGAACAGAAAAGAGTTACGTATAAGTTAAATATAGCAGAAGTGGAATTTAATGGGTAATAAGTAAAATGCTAAAAATAGAGGAACAAGTGTTACTAATGTCAGGGCCACAGTCCTGAGGGAGTCCTGGGTCTAGCTTCTTGGCTCCTAAGTAAAGAACTGTGTCTTAGTGAGACAGGAGAGGTTGCAACAAGGCAGAGGCTGATTAAAAGGGAAAACAAACCCTGTGTGGGAGCAGCGTGGGTTCAGCTGAGGTGTCTACACCCAGTGGAGGCTAACTTCTATTGGGCTGTGCCAGTTCTATCCCTTCTCCTCTGGGTGGATCTGAGGTTGATTGGCATCTGTATTCACAGTTGAATTTGCCCTACTGCCATGCATATGTTTCTTATTCCCCTGGAAAATGGACAGAATGGGGAGAAATGGCAATGCTAATTATATGTTAACTAGCAACCCGGTTAACCTATTTAACCTTCACTGGGTCCCTTGTTCTGTGGTGCATGCCCAAGATCAGGTACTTTCCCTTCAGGGTCTTGCCTTCCTTTGTGGTCATCTGGCTTCAAGATGGCCCTGTTTCCCCTCACAGGAAGACTTCAGTGGAGTGTGTTGCGGGCTTGGGGGGCTGAGGGGCCCTAAGGTGTGGTCCTTGTCTATTCCTTCCACATGCTCCAGTTCCTTCCTAACAGAAGTATGTTAAAGCTAGTACCGATTTGTTGAATGCCATCTTTAAATGCCTAAGACACCAAACTCAAAGTAAGAACAACTAATAAAAATAACTTGTAATGATTCTCTTTCATTTTAAAGAATTTTATTTAGCCTTCAAATAACAGGAAAACTTTTCCCAGAAAATTATTTGTCTTTTTATATTAAAAGCTTGATGTTTCTATAATGCCTCTATTTAACCAGCTTTTTTCTTCAACAGAAAGTTAATTTTATCCCCTCTGTACTTTTGCCAAGAAGACACTTTATGCATATTATGTAATTATATATTTGTTTACATATGATAATAATGCAATACTAAACTGTCTGATGAATGTTTAAGGTGATTCTCATCCAGAACCATATTCCATGGAGAGAGTTACAGATGTTCAGGTTACTGTATGAGGCCAACTCTGCAATGTGTAGCTCTTGTAGACAAGAGCTCCTCCTGTGAAGCATGGGGAATTTAAGCACATGTGATTGATATGTTTAAAAATAATTAGAAATTAAACAATAAGGGAATAAAAACACACAAAACTTAAAAAAGAAAGTTGTTGGTTTTTTTTTGTGTGTGTGTGCATGTTTTGGTAATAGGAATTAATGTGTCTACCACTAAGCTACACCCACAGCCCATTTTATTTGATTTTGAAACAGGCTCTTGTGTGGTTGCCCATCTTGGTGATCATCCGGCCTCAGCCTTCTGAGTAGCTGGTATTGCAGTCTTGTGCTCCTATGCTGGGCTGATAGTCATTTGCATATTCTTTGCTCTTCTAATATCTTCATGTAGGTGTGTCAAGAAAGCTATGTTTCAAGAAAGATGTCCATTCTATCCTTGAGCATCTAAAAATGTCTTCGTTCGTGAAAAATCATCTGGCTGGGCACTGGATCCATTACCTCTAAATCAAGTGTGTGGCGTGATGGTCATTTATTAACTGCCCTGAAGGAGATGCATTAGATGACAAATGGTTTACAAACCAGTGAACTCTGGCTGTGTCTAGACGTAGGCTTAGAACCCAGATGACTCTCAATGAATGTCTGTTTTTAAAAACAGATTTGTCATTTGTTGAGTAAAACAGTTGAGGTAAATGATGCCATAGAACATTCTGGTTTCCAAACTTTGTGGTTTATGACCACATTTTTACATTACTAGAATATACTTCGGTAATAGATATGAAGTAAATGTTGAGTGATTAGAGAATGGGTGTTGAAGCAGAATCTTTGGGGAGACCAAGACTCCCACTTGACTAATAGAATTTTTTTTGCGGGGGGTGGGTGGTGAAGAGGTAAGGCTTGTATTTTATTTCTCTTTCTTTTTTAATTTTTTTCATTGTAATAAATGAACTTAATATGTGATCTCTCTAAAGAAAGGTTTTGGTGTACAGCATATTTTTTAAGATTACAGGGATAATCTTCTACAGTAGACCACAAGAGCTTATTCATCTTAGCTGAAACTTTATGCCCATGAATTGGTTAACTCCTCATTTCCCACTTCTCCCCAGGCCCTGGCAACTATCATTATACTGAGTCTATGTAATTGACTATTTTAAATACCTTCTATAAGTAAACCTTGCAGTGTGTGTGTGTGTGTGTGTGTATGTGTGTGTATGTTTGTGCATGTGTGCGTGTGTGCATGCATGTGTGTTTTCCTTATCTAATCACCCATCCATGAATACTTGATCCCAACCTTGGCATCTGATTTTAAATCTCTTAGCTAAATACATGTAAGTGAAATTGCTCAATCATATCATAGCTATAGTTTTAATTTTTTGAGGAACCTCCATATCATTTTCCATAGTGGCTGCACCATATTACACTCCCAGCAACAGTGTCCAAGGATTTTAATTTCTTCACATACTTGCCAACACTTGTGGTCCTATTTTCTAAAAATAATAACCATTCTGAGAAGATAAGGTGATATCTCATTGTTTTTTTTTATTTCCTTGATAATGAATGATGTTAAAGAATTGGCCATTTGTGGCTTCTCTGGAGAGTTGACAATTTATGTCTTTAGCTCATTTTTAAACAGATTATTGGGTATTGTGTTATTGGGTTGTCAGAGTTCCTTACATACTTTGGAGATTAATCCTTTATCAGATACATATTTTTCAAATATTTTCTCACATTCTGTAGATTAATTTTTTTCTGTTGATTGCTTCCTGAATAAATCAATTTTGAGAGGGATGAACAAGGAGAGAGACATCATGCTTCTTGATTTCAAAATATATTAGAAATATACTGTCAACAAAGACAGCCACTTGAAGCAAAAGAACAGGATAAGAATTCCAGAAACAAGCCTGCACATATATCAACTTATCTTCAAGAAGCATATCAGGAATACACAAGGGGGAAGGGGTGGTCTCCTCAGCAAGTGGTGATGGGAAACAGATATACACACGCAAGGGATGAAGTTGCACCCTTAGGCAGTGCACAAAAATCGACTCAAAATGGTTTAATGACTTAAATGTAAAACTCCTAGAAAATAAAGGGGAAAACTTCACACATGGTTCTTGGCCACAGTTTCATGATGGTCCTGACAGTGATTTCACAGCTAAGACAATAGAATCACCAGCAACAAAACCAAGAATAAATACCTGGACCATATCAAAGGAGAAGACTTCCACATCAAAGGAAGCAATCAGCAGAATGCATGACAGAATCCAACCCTCTGAAATCACGCAAGAGCATCAGGCTGTAGTATAAAAAATACTGGCATTAAAATAGGAGTTAATGTATTTCCTTGTTGAAGAGAAGTTCTGTTAATAATCAAGAGATTTATTTATTTATTTATTTTGTTAATAGAATCAACTAAAAAAGATAAAGAAAAATAAAACTTAAAAATACTTGAGGTTCCCCATCCCCCAACTCACAAAATATTGGGTGAGGTCATGCCGTAAAACAGCTGGGGTAAATCCCATCTCTTCCATTTATTAGTAAGGCTTTTTAACTTTTCAGAACCTCCACCTCTCCTTCTATGATCTGTAGAAAACTGTTTCTGATTAACCTTCATTTGAATAAATATAAAAGAGGGTCTGGTACATATCAGGAACATAGGAGTTACTGAATAGATGAATAATAAATCATATTTACAGATTATGTGAGGAGATAGGGCCCCTGTTATCATTCACTTTAACTTGTCATATGGAAGTCATATTCATGAACTAATATCTAATCTGGAAGAAAAGATTTGGAGGTATATGATTTTTGCGATTTTTTAATTTGTACATTTTAATTACATACTATCTAATCTAATATCTAATTATCTATATCTAATATGTATCTATATCTAATGTGTAAGAAAACAGAGGTTGTAAATGTTTTTTAGATTTCAAAAAAAAATGATATTAAGCCCCAGCAATGGTTACATCACAGGCCTTTTTGACTTTGAGGCATCAGTGCTTCATTTTCCCAGGAAGTTTGGGAAGTTATAATTGGGTATAAATTTTAACCTTTATTTGTTGAGATATGTCAAAATGTCACAAGAAGGATTTTGACTATTAAACTGGAGTGAAAGTTCAATACTTTTGTCAGTATAATTGCACTTTATTCTGGATAGTGTAAAACATACTTGTAAAAATAGAATAATCACATATTTGTTTGAATTCCTAAGGAGCAGGGTCAAAGCAGAATACCAAGTAGCCTGAGTCAAATACTAACAATTAATCAAAAACTCTGATAAAAGGGGGAAATATTTAAAGGAACCAAAAATGTGCATACAACTTGTTCATGAATATGACTTCCATATGGCAAGCTAAAGTGGATGGCGAAGGTTTTTCGATGCTCAAATAAAAAAGTAAGCATAAATGGAAATAGTTTATAGCTTACAGGTTTTATAAAAATAAAAAAAAAGAAACTTAGGTTGCATCTGTAAAATAAATAATATACTCAATGGACAAGAGCAAAGCTAGAAATGTACAAAAGTGGCCCATGGCAATCTGCAGAATAGTAAAATACTCTATTTTTAAAAATGTAAGCATATATTTTGTTGCTTTTGGTTTTGGAGGGTTTTATGTATAATTTTTTACTAGTTACAAAGAGCTCCCCCCCACTGTCACCATTATCATCATTATCAGAATCCTCAATATTTTGATGAGAGTCACAGTATATATTAAAGCACTTTATAATTATACATCTCTACTTTTGTATGAACTGAAATGAACAAATAAAAATAATAAAATTGAAAAAAAAATCATACATCTCCAAAACATGACCCGGGAGGTAGCTATTTGTTTATGCAGTCTGTTCATTTTGTCTACACATTTAGCAGCAATAAGCAGGCTAAAGTGAAGAAACAAAACTGCTTCCAAGATCACAAATAAAGCACGGACATAAATGGTCTAGTGCTTCTTAAAGAACTCCATGCTTTGAAAGTCGCTCCATGCAAATCATGATGTTTTGTCTAACTCTGAAATTACTTTAAAACTGTTGACAGTTCCAGAATTGTTTTATCGACCAAACATGTTTTAAATCTGTGTCACATTGTGGACCTGCAATGTAAGGTTTGTCCTAGTGAGTGCCATACATAGTTGGAACTCATTGGCAATTGAAGATAGGAAAGATGCCTGCATTTTATTATAGGTCAAGGGTATAATGACGTTACTGACACAGGGGTGGCTACTATAAATGATTAACGTCTATCACTCTGGAAAGACCATATGCTAAAACTGTGTGAAACCTGCCTCTTGGGCACAGTGTGGAAGGTGAAAGAGTTTATGCTAAAAGATCAGAGACAGCCTCAGCGCTCCTGGACTGTGGACGGCCCCAACAATCTTAAGCAGGCCAGTTAATCTCTTGAGTATCAGGATAACTTATTTTTGCTTCCCTGAAAGGCAGCACTGCAGAGTGTCCCACACCACTGTCTCCTGAGGCGCCTCTGTGGCTCTGCTCTGATTTTTTTGTGCTCTAATTTTCCTGGGCTGGAGGATTAGAAAGCTGCTACTTTGGAAGACATAGTGCACCTGCTGTGCCTTCTCTTATGCTATCCTTGGGTTCCTTGTCCTACCTGAGAACATCAACTCTAACGTATTTTATATATAGAAGGGAAACCTTTATGTCATCTTTTTGGTACTCAGAGAATGCCCAAGGATGTAGATAGTGCATGGGGTGGGGTGGGAGGATCATGTGGAAAGCTATTTTGCAATCCATTAGGAATTTCTGTTTCCAATCAGGGTTTACAACACCCCGGTGTGAAATCTGAAAGCAGGAAAAACACTGAGGAAAGCCTCACAGACAGATTCTACCAGGAAAACTCCGAAGCTGCTTCCAGAAAGTCAAGGATGCTCCGTGAGGCAGTTTGTATGGTCATAAATAAAATGGAAACTTCAGCCCTACAAAGAACATACAATGTGAGAAGCTTTGATTTATCAATGGCCAAGTCTATGACTAAAATAAAAGATGTTTTTCCTCCTGGATAGAAAGCTGTTATACAGATTTAAAAGCTGGTAAACATTTCATTTAATTTCTCTAAACACAAGATTTTTTTAAAAAATGTAGATGATAAGGACAGCTCTAAATTATTTAAATAAATTACCAGACCACAGAATTTCTGAGTTAAAAATAATTTGTAAATCAGTACATTATGAAGCAGGTTTTAAGTTCAGGTTGGGCTATTTATCGTATTTCAAAATTTCCTGCATGCCCCCAGGAAAGGAAAAATCCTGACTTTTGCTTAATAACAAATTTCCTTAGCAAGATATCTGTCCTGGTATTGGGCTCAAATTCTGTATGACTCAATCTGATTGTTTCCTTGGGTCTTTATTTATTTGACTTGTAGAATAGCTAGTTGATACATGGAGGAGAGCTTTAAAAATTATCTGAAGACTGTAATGAAAATATTGTGCCTTAATGTGTTCCTTACACCCAAGTGCACATATTTTCCCATTACCTGGGCAGTTCTTACAGAGGGAAGTCATGCAGAAACAATGATGACTTTTGAGAGTTAGATAGATGTTTTTGGTTATCAGCTGTTGTAAGTGGAGCAAAAGGTGAGAGAAAAATAATAGCTTTGCGGGATGCCTCATATAAAAATACAGCTATTGCTTATCATAAAGAAACATTGGAAAATCAAATTCAAATGTCTGGGAAATAGAGAAGAATTGGACAACAATGCCAAGCAAGTGTGCACTTAGGCAAAATCAATTCAGTGTTCAGCGTTTCTTATTAATTAAGAATGGGGCTCTGATGTCAGACTGCTCTGGATAAAATTCTAGATCTCTCCTAACTGTGGAATATTTGGCAAAATAATACTCTTTTTTTGAGATGGTGATCAAACCTATCTCTAGCATTCCCATTCTTAGTATATACTAGGAAATAGTCTTCTATTGAGCCATGTCCTTGCCCCTAAAATAGCATACATTTTAAGCTTAATTTTTCTTATGTGTATATGGAGATGGTAATGATACATGGCTTAGAAATGAGATAATGTGTGTAAATTGACTAACGGTGTGCCTGGCATGCAGTGAAGCTCAATAGATGTGAACATATCCAAGAACGTTCTTGTTGCTTTATGTCACATGTCCTCACAACAAGAGGACAAGGTAGGTACCATCATCACCCTCCCCACATTACCTATGAGGAAACTGATCCAGAGAGAGGACTTGCCCAAGGTCACAGAGATAGTACTTAGAGGCATTGAGATTCTAACCCAGAATTTTCCTCACACTCTCCCCTACCATGCTGTGCATAGAAGCCACAGACTCCTGTAAGGGCCTGTTGCTTCTCATGCCCTTTTTACATTTTTCTGACATTGTGTTGGTCAGCATTTCTATAGAACAAATTCAGTCTGCAGATCCTTGGCTGTCCTGCATGTGACAGCGTGGAAAGGCAAGTTTAGATGCTGTCTGGGCTGTCTTGGAACTCTAAGGCAGAGGCAGGCTTCTCATGGTGTGGACTCTGGTCCTAACAGTCAGTATCATTGCCCATATTACCATTTCCTATATATTGACACCCAAGTGCCAAGTACTGGTATGGCTCGTAGCTATAGGAAGTAGTTGGATAAAGGAAATTTGGAACCCACTGAGTGGTATGGTGCATGATCCTTCAGGGACTACATGCTGTCTCTTCTAAGGTGTACACTGTATCTTAATTTTAATAGACTTGGTCAACATTCCAGGTGGGCAGCCATTTTGTAAGTCTTCAGAGGTGGGTGGATGAGTGGCTAAGGGTTTTCCCAGCATCTTTATAAATACAATAACTTTCAATGGGATTTTAGAAGAAAAACAAGTAATTGGGAATCAAAGTCCTTGGTTTTAGAACTCATTCTTCTTTGCATTGCTTTGTGTTTTAGGAAAACTTTCTTAGCATCTTTGGTCTATATCCTCACCTATAATTAGAATGATCTGGACAGGATTGTCTAGATTTTCTTTAATTCTGATTTTCCCATACTCCTATGATTTTATTGTTCCTTCATACTTTGGTAAAATTTATACCATGGTCACAAGTAGACTTCTGGGTGCCTTTGGTATATATAAAGTTATGGGAATTCAAAATCTAGAGAAAATTATTTAAATGGTTATATTTGACCAAGATCAATTCAATCATAAAATGTCTATTCTGAATATCACATTGTATTTATGCTCACTTACTTAGGATATTCTAGTTAGGTAGTTTTATGTCTAAATACATGGGAAAAAGTCAACCCCAATAGGTATTATCCATGTAGGCTGATACTTACTTGTTAACTTATAGAAGTTGCAATGTATGAAGGCAGGTGACCTGATCTCTTAGGAGTTAAACAGACCTGCCGCCCTGGAAGGAATACTGCATAAACCCAGCAAGCACAGTCATTAAAGTTCTCTTCTGTTCATTCAGCCCTTGAGCTGAAGAACTTGTTGGAGCTGTATCATTGCCCTTTAGGGAGCACCCTGTTTCTCTGCCTGACTAGAAGCTTGCCTAAGAACAGGGTGGTGTTCACTAGTGAACCTTCCCAGAGATGCTTTTGGTGTATCTGAAAGCAATAAAAGACCCTTTTAAAAAATACTGCATACAGCCTTCAGTACAGTGCCTATTGCTAATGAAAGGTTTCATATTGGGGTCATTACCAATACACAGAATGACTATTGGCACAAGACTTCCTTTCATTGCTCAACACCATCTGGTAGCAGTGATAAGGGAGAAAGGCCTAACTGCTGGGAGCTATCTTCACCCACGGAAGGCCACTGGTGTTTACAGAAAGTTTGACAAAGTTAAATATGTTGCCTGAAGAATTTAGAACTGCATATGATTATTTGAGGTTAGAGCCAAGGGAAAAAGAAGCTAGAGAGTTCCTTGGATAGATAAATTGCTGTCCATGATATCAACAACATATGTAAAGAAATTTATGGATTAAGGTATGTGTGTGAATATCATTCTCTTCCTTGGCTTTATTCCTATCATTCAGAATTGGATAGGACTGAATTAATTTGCTATAATAGATTTGATTGGGCAGAAACAGAAAGAGCTATTTGTGATCTTACACGCTACTCTTTATTATTCTTGATTAATTTAAATGTTACAATATTTTAAAGTTCACAATCTATTTATTCATTTAAAATGCATATATACATTTATATGTATATTTGTATCCTTGTATTGTGTGTGTGTATATGTTTGTACCACTTTTCTAGATTCTAGGGGTCAGCAGGAAATAAAACAGACAAAACTCCTGATCTCATAAACCATGAACTCTAATGTGGCAGTGAATGCAGAAAATGTACAACACACACACACACACACACACACACACACACACACACACGGCATGATATATTAGATAGTGATGAATACTATGGAGAAAAACAAGGAAAAAAGAGGGGAGAGACATGCAATTCCAGAGAGGGAAGGAGAAGAACTAACCACTACTCTGCCATTTTAGCAGAGACCTGGACAAAGTGAGATGCAAACCTTGTGCATGAGGAGGCCTGGGCAGAGCCAAGAGCTAGAGTGTGCAGTGAAGGCACCTTACAGGAATGTTCAGCCCAGCCATATGGCCCTGAGAGGTGGAGCTGAGAGTGGGGGGAAGGTTTATGGGGGATTAGGACCAGGCGGCATTGGTCCTAATCCTCACCCTCTTTTGATGATTTTAATTTAATTCCCACTGAAGGTCTTTGAGCAGGGTGAGACACTTTGACTCATATTTAACAAGATTATCCTGTTGTCAAGCCTTTAATAGATGGAGGGGGACAGGGGTAGAAGTGGGAGGTCGGACTGGGAGGCTGCGGTAGTTCACGTGGGAAGCAGTGGTAGCTCAGGCCAAGTCAGGAGCGGTGCAGGTTGTGAGAGGTGGCGGGGTCGGATATATTTGGAGGGTGAATTCATCGGGACTGGTTGACAGATTGATGTGCAAAATGAAAGAGCCAGGAGGACTCAAAAGGCTTTTGGCATAAGTATTTGCAAGGTCGGAATTGCTATGAATGCAAATGGAGAGGAGACCTTGGGAGAAGTAGATTTTAGAGGAAAGATTAGGAGCTTAAGTTTCAACACGTTAGGCTTCAGGTGTCTATCAGACATGCACCAGGACTTATTAGATGATAGAGTATACATGCCTGGAAATCAGGAGACTAAAAGTATGTACTTTGGTCTTCAGCACCTGGGTGACATTAGCATGTGATGAAACCATATGCTATCATTTTAAATGTGAATGAGAAAAGGCAGACTCCTCCAAACTGAGCTCTGGAACATGCCAGAAGAGACCAGGAGAGGGAAGGAAGAGCACAGGACAGGTCAGAGTGAATATTATGCTTCAAGGAGGGAGAGTAAGGAATTCCACACTGGCGTCAAACCTCATTTCTTTCCCAGGTTGATATTACACAATGCGCATGTGAATGAAAACGTCACATTATACTTTTAAAACGTGCACAAATATTATGTCAATTAAAATTGATTAATTTAAAAAAATAGGAGTCAGGTGATTGATGTGGAAGGTGTGGCCTATCAGTCGTATTTCTTTTCTGCTTCTTTAGGTGAGATTTCCTGAGGAATACAAATTCCCTGCCTTCCACTTTGATGGAAGGTTAATGCTGATGGCCCAGCTTTGAACACTGGACTCTGAGATTCAGAGGTACTTTGCCTGGTAGAATCTACAGAGTGGACATGGGCTTTTGAATTGTACCCAGAAAGGAAAGGGTGCAAACAATTAGGAGATAATGAGGTTACTGCAAGCCTTGGAAACAAGTGCCCTTCCTTTGGACTGCAGTGTTAATGAGCGGTGAAAAAAGCATCTACCAAGCACAGTAGAAAATCAGCAGGGGTCTGGACCAAACACTACCCTCTTCTAGCTGTAAGATCTTTTTCCTTCTTTCTTTCTTTTTTTTTTTTTTTCTGCTTACTACTTCCAACTTAATAATGTATAGTCCATTAGAGGAGCCGTCACACTCCAGGGGGCAATTGTGTGAATAGTTAGTTTTGTTGTGTATACTATATAAGACATGATAACTCTGCATGCCATTTTGGCACACATATACACATGTGCTTAGAATTTGTGCATATGCATATACATGCATATAATGTTGTGATGTGAAAGTCAGTGTCCACCCAAAATTCATACATTGACAATGCAAAATGCAATAGTATGAAGAAGTGAGGGTGGTTGAGCAGTCATTAGGTCACAGGAATGGAGCCCTTCTGAATGAAATTAGTGCCCTTACAAAGAAAGTCTGAGGCAGCTCATATGCCCCTTCTACTATGTGAGGATACAGGGCTGGGGACTGTCTAGGAATGAGGTAACATTTCTTTATCAGATACCAAATCTGCCAGTGGCTTGATCTTGAACTTCTGGGACTGAGTGAAATAAACTTCTGTTGTTTATAAGCCACACAGTTTATAGTATTTTGTTCTAGTAGCCTGGATGGATTAATACATTAAACATTGTCTTAGAGTCAATCATAGAGAAACGTTCAATGAGATTAAGGTTTCCCACTATGCCTTTGTATTTTTCAATCTGTTCTTTCTTATATAAAATCCTCCAATTATTCGGTGTCTTCAATCTCTCTTCATTCTTTCCTCACAGGAGGGAGGCATACAAAATTTGAAATGAGGCTGAATATTTTCAGCTTAGATTGCCATTTTCATTTCGAGTGAAGATAGTGTCAGCCAAAAGCAGTGAAGCTCTGTAGCTTGGTGTAAGTTAAAACTTTAGGCCACAAGGAACCCATAACTCCATCCATATGAATTCCCATCTATTTATCCTATTCTTAACACCAATTCTGAGGTTGTATGTTGCTTTAACTGTTAAACATAAGTACAAAGTTCAAAGTCCCATAGAAGTGAGGAAAGTTATTTAAAAAAATTTTTTAAAGCTGTTTTTTATAAGGTAGCACAGAAATCATTAATAATATGGCAAAATTCTCTGCTGTGTACATACATTTTAGAGGTACAAATATTTTCAGACCTTAAGGACCTGTGTGATGAACACAAAGCATATAATACTTGCTTTTATTAGAGAAGGAAGTTACATAAAATTGGGCTAATATCCGCTTTTGACACATTAACAAGTAAATCAAAAGATCAAATTATGTAAACTGATTTAGATTCTTCCCTTATGCCATGTACATTTAGTATGTTAGTGTTTACTTATTAATAAATTACACACAAGTTAGTTTAAATCAAGAAAATTGCTCACATAATCATGTAATTTTAAATCTTTAACTACCTCATAGTCTTTTAGGCAGTGATGTAAAGGATTAGAAAGAGAATAAATAAAAGTAGGACTGGAAGACTGGTCAAAATCATTTTACGGGCTGGGGATGTGGCTCAAGCGGTAGCGCGCTCGCCTGGCGTGCATGCGGCCTGGGTTCGATCCTCAGCACCACATACAAACAAAGATGTTGTGTCCGCCAAGAACTAAAAAATAAATATTTAAACTCTCTCTCTCTCTCTCTCTCTCTCTCTCTCTCTCTCTCTCTCTCTGTCTCTCTCTCCCCCCCTTAAAAAAATCATTTACTATTGCACTGTTATAAAGAAAATTCTATTAATATTATATGTTAAAACATCTTTACAGACCTAGAAACTTTTTAATTCAGTCTAATTTTCAAAGAAAATTAAGATACTTTGGGGTCCCTGAAAGTAACGTGGACCATTGACACTGTGGTTCTGGGCCCAACGTGGAAGCTTTTTCTGAACATCATAACTCTTAAAGGTATGCCATTATATTATCCAGGCTGCTTAAATGTGCAATGTTGTTTCAGTTATCTAACTTTTGTGTGTCTCTCTGTGTGTGTACACATGTGGATGACAAAGTCTGAGCCTCAGAGACTTAACTCAAAATCAATCTTCTTGGTAAAGTTTTTCCTGAATTTCCTTGTAGCATTTAGTCCTAGTCAGATGTTTCCTTGGCAATTTGTATATCACTTTGTAGAACCATGATTGAAAAAATTCTTATAATCCTACTTACCACATTCTCTGCTTTTTAAATGGTCTTAATTTTTTGAAAAAGTTTTAGGTTCACAGCAAAATTAAGCGGAAGGTACAGAGATGTCCTATTTGCCTCTTATCCCCACATAAGCAAAGCCTCCCATCACTATCAAAATCTTGAACCAGATGGTCCATTTGTTGCAATTGATGAATTTACACCACTATGCCATTATCCCCTCAAACACACAGTTTGCATTATTGTCCACTCGTGGTTATGTTTAATGAGATGTATCCACCATTACAGTGTGAGATCAAGGTTTCCTACCACTGCTTTGCACTCTTCAATCTGTTCTTCCTTACACCTGGACCCCATCAGTTGGTCCCTCTCTTCTCCCAACCCTGGAAACCCTGTCCCTTTTCATAACCTCTAACATTTTATCTTTCATGTTTGTTGGAACTATGCTTTATGCTGCCTTTTCAGATTGACTTCTTTTACTTAAAATACGCATTTAGTTTCCTTGTGTCTTTTCATAACATGCTAGTTTTTTAAGGCTGGATAATGTTCCATTTTCTGTATTCATCATATGATATGCCATTTATCTATATGAAAGTCCTGGTTGACTTCAAGTTTTGGCAATTATGAATAAAGCTGCTGTAAACATCCATGTGTACATTGTGTACAATTTAGTGTGGACATTAAGAACTCCTTTGAGAAAGTACCAAGGAGGATGAGTGCTGGATCTTATGATAACAATATATTTAGTTTTGCAAGAAGCTCCCAAAACATCTTCCAAAGTAGCTGGTGGTTATACTGTTTTGTATTTTCACAAGCAATGAATGAGAGTCTATAGTCCTACATCCTCATCAGCAGTTGGTGTTGCTCATCACTGAGGATGTTGGTTATTCTAATAACTGTGCAGTGGTACTTCTTTATTGTTTTGGTTTGCATTTCTCTAATGATGCATGGTGTGGAACATCTTATCATATACCTTTTTACCATCTATATGTCTTCTTTGGCAAGGTATCTTTTAAGGTTTTTGACCCATTTCTAATTAGGTTGTTTCCTTTCTTATTGTTGAATTTTAAATGTTCTTTGTATATTTTGGTTATAATACTTTATCAAATATGCCTCATAGTCAGTGAGTTCTCTTTATTCTCTTGACATTGACTTATGCAAAACAGACATTTTTAATTTTAATGACATTAAGTTTATCAATTATTTCTGTTATGGATCATGCCCTTTGTACTGTATCTAAATAGACATCAGAATATTTGAGATATCTAGGCTTTGTCCTATACTATCTCATAGAAGCCTTGTGGTTTTGAGTTATGGTTTTACATTTAGATATATGACCCATTTTGTGTTAATTCTTGTGCAGGATGTAAGGCCCATGTTTGTTCCAATTTTATTTTATTTTATTTTTTTTTGCATGAGTATATTTAGTTGTTCTCAGCACCTTTCATTGAAAAGACTATTTTCACTCAATTTTCCTGCTTAATTTGCTCTTTTTTTCCCCTAGTTTCCTAAAGTGGATATTTAGATGATTGTTTTTAAATCTCCCTTATTTTTAATGTAGCTTTCAAAACTAGAGCTCTGCT
The DNA here is from genome assembly GCF_048772815.1 of Callospermophilus lateralis. NCBI lineage: Eukaryota > Metazoa > Chordata > Mammalia > Rodentia > Sciuridae > Callospermophilus > Callospermophilus lateralis. The sequence continues at coordinate 123,608 of NW_027510159.1, forward strand.
CTCACTGTATCTCACAAATTTTGACAAGCTGTGTTTTCATTTTTGATTAGTTTAAAATATAGATCTTTAAAAATTTCTGCTGAGATTTGTCTTAGTCTGTGTATTGCTTAGAGCTGTATTGTTTAATAACCAAATATATTTTGATTTTTTCAGGTATATTTGTTATCAATTTCTAATTTAATTCTATTTTGTTGGGAGCAGACATTGTATAATCTCCAGTATCTCACATATTGAAGGTATGTTTCATGGCAAGTATGAGGTCCATATTGATGTGTTTCATGTAATATTGAGAAGAATATGTATTCTTTGATAATTGGATGAAATGGTTGATATATGTCAATTATATTCAGTTGATCACTGGAGTAATTGATTTGAGCTATGTCCAGACTGATTTTTTTTTGCCTCCTAATCCTGTCTCTTTTTCACCAAGGGGTGTTGGAGTCTTCCTCCAGTCCTGTCTTTGTTTTTCTTTGAGTACGTACTTATTTGGGTTAAGCATTATTTTGGGTATGGTTTTAAGTGTTTTGGAATTAAATTAACAGTTGTATTTGTAGGACGTGTAAAGTGGATTACCCTCCCTAATGGATGTGGCGCCCACCCAATCAAAAAAAATTAATTAAGAGGAACTATCCAGCTCGATTCCTTGTGCTAGGACATTGATCTCTTCCTGTTTTCATAGTTGAACTTCTTCTTAGATCTCAAACTTACCAATTCTCAGACTAGAACTTACACTATTGTGTTTGCATTTCCTGGTTTTCAGACCCACAGATTCAGAATAAAGCTACAACATTGGCTCTCCTGGTTTCCAAGTTTCTGGATGCAGATCTTGGGACTGCTGAGCTACCAAAATGAGGTATGCAGTTCTTATAACAAGTACCTTCATTTATATCTGCTCTTTCTTCTGTTTCTCTAGACAACACTAATAAAAATAACTTCCATCTTGAAGTGTTTAACTGTTAGACTGGTCTTCCAGCAGCTTGTCCATTATAATTCAAGTTTTCCTGACCTAGTATTGGTTCCCAAGATATTTCTACTTATAGGTTTCTGCTCCAAAAAATCATGATTTTCTATGTTCATATGCCTGTTTTTTAAAAATTTGGGGGCTGTGGTTTGCCCTGTAACCTCACTTTTCTGACAGATCCAATTATTGATTTTTTTTACTTTGTTTAGATTTTTTTTCTGTTAGGAGAGAATAACAACTTATAAGCTTCTTATATGCTTTGACCAGAACCCAGATACCTACCACATTTGTTTTCTCACTTTGGAATAATTCTAAATTTATAGTCAAATTTTAAAGAGCACAGAGAGATAGTCAAGATGGCAGATGAGAGGAAAGCTGCATTTCCAGTTGCTCTGTGGCTCATATTCAAGCAGAAGGAACACTTCTTCTCAGTGGGTAAAAAGACGGAATTCACTGAAATTCAATACCAGACAGCAAGTCTCTTACAGACTCAGAAATTTAGGTGCCCTGAATAAAGAACAAGAAAGAATGCATTGGAACGACATTGGTTGTGTTTCTGACCAAGAGTGGAGGGAGAGCACACACAGAGAGATGAATATAATGGAAAAATTAGCATTGGAAGCCCTGTAGAACAAAAAAGCAGCCTGAACTTCGTTGACCCAGAGGCTGCATGCTGGACTGATGTTTAATAAGTGCTCTGGCGGATTCAATCCGCAGCACCACATAAAAATAAATAAATATAAATAAAGATATTATGTCCATCTACAGCTAAAAATATTTTAAAAAAATAATTCATCAGAAAAGACAATTGATATTGGTAAATGGAACAATACACAAAAAGATATAACAATAGTAAATATTTATACACTAAACTTTGGTGCATGTAAGTACATAAAACATATGCTACTTGACTTAAAAACTCAGATATATCCAGGTACAATAACACCAAGGAATTCCAATGCACCTTTTCCACCAATAGATAGATGATCCAGACTCAAACTGAGAAACATTCTTCAGACTTAAAAAATATTGTAAATCAAATGGACATAACAGATACCTATACAATATTTCATTTAACAAGAGTTGAATTCACTTTCTTCTCAGCTGCTCATGGAAGATTTTCCAAAATAGACCATATTTTAGGCCACCAAGATATGCTAACAATACCAACAAGCAACAAAAAAATATAATTTCTTGAATTTTATCTGATCATAATGAAATGAAATTAAAAATCAATGCCAAAAAAGTACAGACATTATTTAAGCACATGGAGACTGAATAATACATTTTTGAATGCTGAATTGGTGATAGAAGAAAGTAATGGAGAAATTTAAAAATCTATAGAACCAAATAAGAGTAGTGATACAACATACTGGAACATCTGGAACATTATGAAGACAGTTTTAAGAGGAAATTTTATAGCTATTGGTGTGTACCTAAGAAAATCAGACTCCAAATAAAAAACCTAAAGATGAATCTCAAGATCCGTCCATGTAAAACAGAAACAAACCAGTTCCAAAACCAAAAGAAGGAAGAAAATAATTAAAATCAGAACTGAAACCAATGAAACAGAGAATTTCAAAACACAAAAGATTAATGAAATGAAGAGTTGGTTCTTTGAAAAAAATAAACGCAATTGATAAGCATTTAGCCAAACTAACCAACAGAAAAGGAGAGAAGATCCATAATAATAAAATTAGGGATGAAAAAGGAGAAATCACCACAAACATCTTGGAAATCTAAAGAGTGATTAGGGTCTATTTGAAAACCTATACTCCAATAAATTGAAAAAGTGAGAAGAAATGAATACATTTCTAGGCACATAGGACCTGCCAAATTTGAATCAAGAGGATATAGAAATCCTAAACAAATAACTAACAATGAGATCTAAACAGTAATAAAAAGGACTTCTAGCCATGAAAAGCTCAGGACCAAAAAAATTATCAGCAGAATTCTACCAGACCTTTAAAGAAAAATTAATGCCAATTCTTCTAAAATTATTTCATGAAATAGAAAACGATGGAACACTTCCAAATTCATCAGTTGAAGCTGGTTTTACACTCATACAAAAATCAGATAAGGACACATCAAGGAAAGGAAGCTACAGAGGATATCACTGATGAACTTAGAGGTGAAAATCCATAACAAAATGTTAGCAAACAGCACTCAACAACATATGAGATTGACATGATGACCAAGTTGGTTTTTCCCCAAGGATGTAAGATAGTTTACCATACAAAAATCAATAAATGTAATTCACCACATAAATATAATTAAGTATAAAAAATCACTTAAATCATTTCAATAGATGTGGAGAAAACCATTGACAAAATTCAGCACCTATTCATGATAAGAACACTGAAGAAACCTGAAGAAACGAGGGATAGAGGAACCTACCTCAACATCATACAGGATATTTATGAAAAACCCAAAGCCAATCTCATATAAATGGGGAAAAACTGAAAGCATTTTCTTTAAAAATTTGGAACAAGACAAGGATGTCTGCTTTCATCACTCCCATTTAACCTAATGTTAGAAATCTAGACAGAGCAAACATGAAAGAGACGGAAATAATAAAGATGAAAATATGAAAGGAAGAAGTCAAATTACCACTTTTTGCAGATTATATGATCCTATTCTGAGAAAATCCAAAAATTATAACAAAAGACTGCTACAGCAAATAAAATTTGGCAAGGTAGCAGGTTAAATATTAACATACAAAAATAAATAGCTTTTCTATATATCAACACTAAATGTGCTCAGAAAGAAATCAAGAAAATAATTTCATTCACAATAACCACAAAACAAAACAGAAACAAAACAAAGAACTATGAATAAATCTAACCAAGAAGGTGAAAGATCTCTACAATAAAAACCACAGAACACTGAAGAAAAAATTTTAAAAAGACAAAAAGATGGAAAGACTTCCTAAGTTCATGAATAGGCAGAATTAATATTAAAATGACTATATCACCAAAAGCAAATATGCAGATTTAATGCAATCCCCACCAAAATACCAAGAACATTCTTCACAGAACTGGAAAAAAATTCTAAAATTAATTTGGAAAAATAGAAGACCAAAATAGCCAAAGCAATTCTTATTCAAAAAAGCATAGCTAGAGGCATCACCATACCTGATTTCAAATCATATGACAGAATAACAAAATTGCATAATACTGGCATAAAAACAGACACATGACCAATGGATCAGAATAAAAGACACAGATACACCCATACAGATATAGTCATTTGATTCTTGACAAAAGTGCCAAAAACATTCATGGGAGAAAAAACAGCTTTTTAAACAAATGGTAGTGGGACAAATGGCTACCCATATGTTAACATCTCAGAAATCTAAAGAATGATTAGGGTCTATTTGAAAACCTTACACTCCAATATGTTAAAGAATGGAACTAGACATTTGTCTCTCATCCTGCACAAAAACAAACTCAAAATGAATCAAAGACCTAGGAATTATATTAGAAATAATGAAATTCCTAAAAAGATACAAGTTCTAACCTCCAACATATAGGCACAGTCAATGACTTTCTTAATGGAATCCCCTAAAGTGCAGAAAATAATACCAAGTATCTATAAATGAGATGACATCAAATTAAATCTTCTGCACAGAAAATTAAGAAATGATAGTAAGTAGAGAGAAACTATAGACTGGGAGAATATCCTTGCTAGCTACTCTTCTGACAGAGGATTAATATCCAGAATATATAAAGAACTCAAAACTTGACAGCGAAAAAGCAAATTTCCCAATTAGTAAATGGACAAATAAACTAAATATACACTTCTCAAAAGAAGAAATATAAATGGCCAATAAATATTTGAAAAAAATGTTCAACATATTTAGCCAGTAGGGAAAAACATAGGAAAAAACACTCATATTTCATCTCACTCCAATTTGAATGGTAGCTATCAAAAGAATACAAACATAAACGCTGGGGAAAATGTACTCCAGCTTTTACACCGTTGGTGGAAACACTTTTACACTGTTGGCAGAATTGTAAGTGAGTATAATCACTACGGAAACTAGTATGTAGATTCATCAAAAGAGTAGGAATGAGCCAAATATAAGTGGTGCATTCTTGTAATCCCAGTGGTGCAGGTTGCTGAGGCAGAAGGATCCTGAGTTCAAAACCAGCTCACCAACTTAGCGAGGCCCTAATTGACTTAGCAAGACCCTTTCCACTCATTCCACTTTAAAAAATATGTATATATGGCTGGGATATGGTAGTGAGTTCAGTGGTTAAGTGCCCCTGAGTTCAATCCATTGTATTAAAAAAAAAGAAAAGAAAAAAGGAAAGTCTAGGAAGGAATTGTACCACTATACAACCCAGCTATACCACCCTGGGCTATTTATTCAAAAGAATTATAATCAGCATGGTATAGTGATACATATGATACGTACAGTGATATATGTAGTGATACATGTTTATAACAGCACAATTCAAATAACCAAAATATGGAAACATCCTCAGTGTTCATTAATTGATGAAGGATTAAAGAAAATGTGATGTATATATACAGTGGAGTTTAGTTCAGCCAAAAAGAGGACTAAAATCATGTCATCTGCAGGGAAATGGATGGAACTTGAGAACATTATGTTAAGTAAAATAAGATAAACTTGGAAAGTCAGGGGTTGTATATTGCCTGTTGTATATGGAAGGTAGGGAGAAAAAAAATAAGAATAGTGTGTATTGAATCTCATGAAAATAGAAGGGAGATCAGTAGAGCAGAGGAAAGGGACTAGAGTGTGGGGGAGTAAAAGGGGAAATTATATTGGTCAAATTAATTATTATATCATGCACATGTAAAAACATGTAACAATGAATTCCACCATTATGTACAATTATAATGCACCAGTTAAAATAATGAGAAGATGGTCAGAGAATACCCACATACCCCTCATCCAATTTTAGCTTTCTCTAATGTTATGGTGTGGCATTATTTTGATTCATTTATCAAATCTAAGAGGCCAAATTTCATACTTTACTATTAACTGAATTCCCGACTTCATTATTAGTTGAACTCCTGACTTTATTCCATTTTTCCAATAATGTATTTTCTTTTTTCATTTCCAGGATTTCACATTTCATTTCATTATCATGGTCCTTCACTTAATTAAGCTTTTTTGTTTTGTTTTGTTTTGTTTTTATTATCTTGATTGTGAGAAATTTTCAGATATTTGTCTGATTATTTCCCAATCTTTATTTGTCTTTTGTGTTTTTTTTTTTTGGAAGGAATAGCATAGAAGTGAAGGGTCTTCCTTTTATATCATATCTGGGAAACCACACTCATTTGTGGCTATAGATCTGCATATATTCATCCTCACTGAGGATAAGGTCCCATGTTAAACTGACCATACTTGTGTCTTCTGAGCACCCATAACAATGCCTGAAATGTATTAACCATTCAGGGATGTGTTTTACTTTGCAGGTCTTTCTTTGCTCTGTCCCCCTTGCTTGATAAGAAAACTCGAAGACTGGAGACAATCTTCTTCATTTGTTCCTATATCCACTCATCATTAAGCTCAGTGCTTAGGGTAAAGAAATGTTAAATAAAAGTGTTCAAATTTATGGTAAGTGAATGTACTGCAGCTATTTAAAAGGGCCTGCCATGTTTAATGTGTTCACATAAAGAGACTAGCTGGAAAGTCACAGAAACCTTAGATTCAACATACAAGTGGTTATTTTACAGATAAGACCCAAATTAATGATCTTTGCTGTTCATGGACACTAGTCTGACTTGGTCTTTATATAACACAGACTTACTGAAACTGTTATTTAAGCCCCATCTTTTGATGGTGCCCTCAGTATCAGTACTGGGATTTTTTATTCATTAGAAGTTAATTCCCTAGCTAGTACAGGTGGCAAGTGGTCCCAACTGCAGTTGAACTTGGCCTAGTAATTTATGACATTGGGGACTTCATATGATAACAGTAAAAAATGATACAGAAATATTGCAAGTTATAGAATTGATAAAAATAGCAGAGTTGCCATAAAGAACAAGGCACTGCCTGAACATCTTCACCAGGGGAATATTTTTGAAGCATTCATATAATGGGCTCATAATCATTATAATTTGTTTTAAATGGATTTTTAATAGCTTCTTTAAATATTTGTTTTGAATCAGAGGAAAAATATTTACAAGAAAAACATGTTAGCGTACACATGCAAAAAAAGAACATTAAGAATACCCCAAATTACACTCACTCTTTTCTGTTTATATGGGTGATATTTAAAAGAGACAAGCAGGTTACTTAGTGGTAGAATACGGAGATAGAATGTACTTATAGTGGTTTAAATAGCACTGGAATATTTCATTTACATTGTTTTGTAACACTCTGCATTTTATACCAGTAATCCTCACATTTTTTGATATCCAGGTTTCTCTAAATAATTTTTATTGAACGTTTAGATGTTTTAAATGTTCAATCTTAAAATAGTACAAGACAAAATAATGGTTAAAAATCATTTGAATTTTAAAAAAGCAAAAATGATAGGAAGATATTCTAATGTGTCTAGAATATTAGTTTTGGTTCATTTAACATTGTATTTAATAGCATTAATTGTAAGTAATAAAAATCCGTGTTTATTATTTAATAATTGATTCTGATGTTGACTATTTCTATATTAAAACATAAAAAATATCTTTCATAGGACCAAAATTCCCAATTGTTAAAAGAACCAAGACGAGGTATACTAATTTTCAATTCATCATGAATTTCATAAAATTCTTTTTTCTTCCAACAATTGATCTCTTGAGCTCCTTTCTCTATAGTACTTTATTTTGTGACAAATTTACTTAGAGTACCCCAGGTTTTATAAACAAATCATTATAAAAATCATTTATTATGATTTACTAAGTGCAAAGGACTAGACTGAGGGTTTTACAAATAATAATTCACATAGTCCATTGAATAAGTCTAAGAATTATCCATTCCCTGGTGGCTGACGAGAAAACTGACGGTACAATTTCCAAAGGTCTCATAGTAAATGACAGGATAATTAAAACTGAGGCATAGCCCTAGGCTTTTCCACAAGGCTCTTTTTTCAGCCTTTAAACATGCTACTTCCCTGTTGCCACATCCCCATTGGAAATGCTGCTTCTACCTTCAGTGTCCTATGCTAAGAAAGGCATGTGGCTTAATTTAGTATGCTCAAGATGGTGAGTCCAGTTCCTGGTTATTTTTACCTCTTCCTATACCTCACCAATTACCTCCTCTTTTTATGCACTTTAGTCATATGAACACAGTGTCTGAAAACAAATTTGGATCCCATGAGGCTGTATTATGTAGTAACTATTTACTTAACAATTTTCAGCCTCAAGTTCTTGTCTGTGAAGTGGAAATAATGAAGAATTTCACAGCTCAACTTTGTAAAGACTAATTAAGAGAAATCATAGAGCACTTCCCACAGGTTTGGCACAAACTTCTTGGTTACCTGTATTAGTTTCCTTCTGTGGATGTAATGATTGCAAAATTAGTGGCTCAAAATAATCATAAATTGATGATCTAACCTTTCTGGAGTTCAGAAGTTCAATATGAATCTCAACCAAGGAAGCATCCAGGCTCAGCTCTTCTGGTGACTCTGGGGACCCATTGGTTAACTTTCCCAGCTTCCTTGACCCCTGACCTCTTTAAACAATGACATCACATCACATAAGCCTCCACTTCCATGGTGACATCTCCTTCTAAGTCTCCGTGAGTTCCCCATCTGAAGGTTCTGAATTGAATCACATGTACAAAGTGTTTTTATCTTTTACTTTTTGCCATGTAAATTAAGATCTCATGGGTTCCAGTATTTAGGATGTGGACAACTTTTGAGGCTGATCAGTCTTCCTTTTCCCTTCTTCCCAAAGCACAGGTCAGATGTCATCATTTTCCATCTTAAAAATCACTCCCCACAACCTCATTTCTAGGGACTGCAGAATAAAGCTCAAACATTTTAGCCAACAGTTTAGACCCTCCATGATTCCTCAGATCATTGCTCACTAACTCAACTTTTCTAACTCTACTGTCACTTTTCTCCATTCCCACCTTTTGTCTTGCCTCTACCCTGCCACACCTTTTCTCAACACTAGCTCCCAAACCTTTACTCATAGTACTTCCTGGGGCTAGAATCTCTCCTTGTTTTTTCTTCCATGTCTATGACCTTCAAGTTTTATCTCAAATTATTCCTTTTTAATGAAATACTTTCTGCTTACTCCAGCAGATATCAATCCCTCTTTTTAAGTCTTCTCTCAGTTTACCTCTACCTTTATTACATTCTCCTTGTGCATATACCTGGATGGTTGCTTCATTGGGAGAAAAGCCTGCCTTTACCTTCCAGAAAGAGAGCTATATGGTTCTATTTTGACTGCAAATTCAACATCTCCAGCCCTTTGAAAATTTATCCCTTCTATTTCCAGAACACTCATGATGCTTTGTAACATTAATTTGTTTAATTATACAACCTATCATCATCTACATAGCATGGATGATTTTCCATCTCTAAATTTTCAAAGAGCAGGTATTGAGGTTTCTGAAGATGGTGCAAAGGACCCATGTGTCAATCAAAACAATGGGCCAAACCCCTTGTCAGTGCTGCTCTATGTATTTACTCCTGACATCATGGCTACCTTGGTAAAATTGTTCATTTTTCCTTATTGGCAAAACATAGCCACATTTGTTTCACCCTCTATCTATAACTCTGAGAATTTAGGTATACCATCAAGAATTAGGTGCTCTAGTTCTTTCGATTTTTAGTAACAGTCCTTCTGACCCTAGAATTGGACAAAAGTTCATAGGATATGGAGTAAGTGACAATCTGGATGACCTTCCTTGAACTGTGCTCAAAATGACTTGATCCCAGGCCCTGTTTTCAGATCAATCAAGGCCATTTCAACCCTTTTCTCTAAGATTTATTTCACCAAATACTTCCTAGCTACACACACAACTAGATTCCTAGCAGTTGTGCCCTCTAATCTTCATAATATGCCCAGACATACATAAATATTGGGATGCTCTCTAAGATTGCTTTATGGCCCATTTTATCATTCTATTTTGATTTATTTATTGTTTATGTGCCTTTTTTCTCTGATTCCATAAAAGGTCCTTGAGAGCAGGAAATAATATCTGCATCCACTCCAGGGCTCAGTATCATGTGTCACATATGCTGGGGACTAGATCCACCATGTTTTAATGAATACAGTTGGGCAGCGTGTAACATGGGCATTTCTTCCCCATGCAGTTAGAGGAAGGGTTAACCTCATTGTTGGAAGAGTATGAACAAAGTACACAACAGATGTGGATAGCCAGCAGATCCTGAAACTCTATCAAATGTTCCAAGATGTTATTTAAATATGCCATTCCTTCCATACATTCACAGGCACACTTAGAGTTGATGTGTCCTGGGAGAACTGGCGTTCATCAAGGTTTCTAAGCCATTACTTTTTCTATGAACCCTATCTGATGCTTCCTTCAAAAAATGTGAAAGGCCTGCTAATTTCTTCTAAATGGAGGCACAGGAATTGCTACCAGACAGGTCATTGGGTATAAGATATGGCGGGGCGGGAGGAGGCCCTAAAATAATAAAATTTTTAAAAAATCACCAGATTATAATTTTATAATATGATTCATATTGAATATGGTTATTTGCCTTCTGTTGAAGAGAAATTTAATATTTGTATATTTTATTTTATTTGTTATTTTTTGTGGGATGCCAGGGATTGAACTCAGGGGTGCTCAACCACTGAGATACATCCCCAGCCCTATTTTGTATTTTCTTTAGAGACAGGGTCTCACTGAGTTGCTTAGGGCCTCAATTTTGCTGAGGCTGGCTTTGAACTCTCAATTCTCCTGCCCCAGCCTCCTTAGCCACCGGGATTACAGGCATGCTCCACTGTGCCCAACTTTGTCAATTTTAAATACATTAAAATCTCTGTATTCTTTCTTTATTTTCTCAAAACATCAATGGTAAAAATAATAAATGATGATATAGTTATTCAATTCTTTTTACGTTATTATTGAATCCCCTGAGGATGAGAAAGGAAATAAAAACCTGACTAGGGATTTGAGAGAAGAACCGGAAACCAGACTGGCCATGGAGTTAAGTTGCCAGGAACCTGGAGGCAAGGATGGCATAGGAATAGGATTCTGACCTTGGAGGTTCAGTGTCTCTGTGTAGAGTGGGGTCTTATCCTTGTTGCATTGCCTTTCTGGGAATCTACAGCAACATTTGGTAAGAGAAAATATAGTAAAAGGCAAACTGCTGCATTAACATTAAGAACAATACCATGCTCACTCCATATTGTGGAACTATTAAAGGTAGCTTGCTCCAAGTCAGTTTAGCTATCATGGAATCATTCAGCAGAATAAAAGCTTATCCGATAATAGATGATCAGTGCATCTCACCCAAGTCTTTCTGTGCAGTGCTGCTCACATTCACATTCTTCTTTCAGTGGGTCTGAAGACCACAGTAACTGAAGCTCTGGTGAGTCCGCTTGGTAGATGTGTTGTGCATCCTGGATTCTCTTTGGAGATTGGAAACACAGGAGATCTCTAGGAGAGGTGGCGTTCAAAGGCTTGCAAAAGTGCAAACTTTCCCATGTTAGAAGATCATGTCTCCTCTATGCTTGTAGAATCATTAAAAGCTCAGGTGTCATTCTTGATGAAACCTAATGAGTTGTTCCCTAGTTTTGCTGGTAAATACACTTATTCAATCACTCTAGCCCTTCTGGTGGTAGGTGTCACATTGTTGCAAAGTTGTGCTTTAATCCAGAGAGGATGTGATAGTCTTCACTGAACAGCTTTTATGGGTTGGCACTGCTAAGTTTTGTTCTAGTTTCCTAAAACTGTTGTAACAAAGCACCAAAACTTCAATGTCTAAAAACTATAGAGATACATTCTTTCATGGTTCCAGAGACTAGAAAATCGAGATGATGGCCAAGTGTGGCTTCCTCTGAAGGTTCTAGGGCAGAGTCTTTCTCGGCTCTCCCAGTGCCTGGTGCTCCCAGCTAACCTTGGCATTCCTTAGCTTATAGATTCCTTACTCCAGTCTCTACTTCCATATACACATGATCTTCTTCCTCTATGCATCCTTTCCTCTTCTACTAAGGACACTAGTTGTCAGAATAAGGGCTAATTAAACTAATTTAGTTTAGTTCACCTCGGTCACCTTATTTTCAAATAAGGTCATGGTTTGAGTTTTGGGGTTAATATGAATTTTGGGGAGGCACTGTTGAACCTAGAACCAGGACCTACAATTCAGCCATGGCACATGTCAAACAAGCATTTCAATAAACCAAGAGCTCACCACATAGTTATATTTAGCTCACCACTAGCCCAAAAGACTTTTTGGTGAGAAAATGTCCTCCCTTCATCAGGACCCTTCTGCAACCATGGGAGAGTGTCTAGATTCAGTAGTTGCTCCACAGCCTCCAGATGAGCAGCTCATGTTCTTAGCAACCACTGAGGACAGTTATCCCTCAAGCATGTAGGGTTCTGTGTCTCAGAACCTTCATTTACTTCTCTGGATTCCACCCTTGCTATATCACCTCACTCAGAATCCATAACATTCAAAAAAAGAAAATGTTGCCAAAGATGAACTTCATGTGAGTAAGCAGATGAAGGTGGAGAACACCCAAAGTTGCAGAGTATGTACTACATTTACAATTATAAATTCTTTAAGATGTAAATTGGAGAAACTTTGAGGTCTCAACTTTTTGGAGAAATCTACCTTTTATATAAGCAACTTCAAGGGAAGTTCAAAGCAGTCACGTTTTTTACAAGTAATTTATATAAGAAGAGGTAAGGGGTGCCTGCATTTGTTTAGATAATGATTTTATTTCTCTTTTTAGTCCTTGGGGCAGAAAATTTTTGACCTTTTGATTCTGGAAGTTGATGTCTCTGGATTTCTCAGATTTCTTCTATCCAACTGCTCAATAGGTTTGGGAAGCAGGTGGTTTGGAGGTAAAAATGTTACATGTTTTGTTTGTTCTAATTATTTGCTGGCGGCATATGGAGAGAGATAGTCAATTAGGCAGCTAGGCTACCGACCACCAAGATCTTTATAGATTCAGACTTACACTTGCATCCTGATGGGACACAAACAGGAAGCTATTTGTTTAAGGGATTTTAGCAATTTAACTGCTACCAAATCTAGCCCCTTCTAGATTGAAAAGCAAGAGCAGTTTAATTGCCCTCAGCATCTCTAAACAACAATTAGGAACAGGAAGTGAAAAGCACGGGAGTCCAATTCTAACTCCAAAGGCAATAAATAATGAGAAGCAAGAGGCAGTGTGTATTGTAATTTCTTTTGGTTCTGATGACTGACATCAGTTGGATGTTCACTGTGCACTTTGTTATTTGACGTGCTGAATGCATGTTATCAATATTGTAAATTTTATGCAGTAGAAAATAAAAAGCATGATTAGTTTATATCAGTAAGGTATAGTTCCCTATGAAACTTTTTATAGTATTAAAAAATAATTTATTTGATAGGAACAAAATTAGTGAAAAACAGAATGCTGAGAGAGAATTTCAGGTGATCTTTATCACTGATATTTGAAGTGTCCATTTGCACAGTGAGGTTGTACTAGGTTTTGCACATTTGACCAAATATGGCCATGTCAGTGTCTCCCCATGGCTACTTATTGTTAGAGTCTGTAAACAAGTCTGGATGGCGCCTGGCAAAATGCCAGAGGGAGTGGTTTGTGAAGTAACAAAAGCGAGCCATTAAGTGTGGAGATTCCTTATTGGTTGACTGCTGTATCTATTTTATGCTAATTAGATAAGCTGTGTAAAATGTTTAAATACCACTCCTATCCTACAATAAACGGCTTCCACTCCTGCTGCATCAACGTACACAAGTTATTCGTCACCCCCCGATTATTCTGCTGCAGCCGGACTGCAGCAATTTATATGTGAGTTGGGATTCTGTCAGGTGGAACCAGAGGCCAAGGGGTCCTGATCCATCTCTGATGACTATTTGCTTGTGCATACATGGCCAGGGCATTGCTACCAGAAAATGTATCTATGGTAGCCATATTTTAATTTATTTATGGTAGCACCATTAGGGGCATATCTAGGGGGTATGAATCTAGTGTAAAAATTATCGATGAAGTTTTAAAAAAATCTCTAGCAATTTGCTCCTACCACTCAGAGGGCTTTTGGATTTCAGTCTTGGTATCCACTCAGAGAGTATTTGAATGGTCCAAACAATAAAACAAATACAGATTTTAATCCCTGGGATGGAGAAGATTGGATGATAAAAGTGGTTTTACACACTTATGAGTCAGCTTTGCAACTGAAGCAGATCCTTGTGGGTGCCTGGACCACCCATCTGCTCAGTGCACACAAATCTTGGTGGAAGGCCTTGTTCTGTGTGGTCCTGCCCTGCCCATGCAGGTGGCAGACACATGTGTTGTGAGATGCATTTGTCACCTTCACGCCTAGCAGCTCTCAACCAGTGACAATAGGAGATGGGGGGTGTACACCATGCGATCCTGGCCTTGGGATATTTCGGGTGTATGTCCCCTGTGGTGCGCTGTGTTCTCCAGTGGTATTGGGCTTGTTTCCCACAGTGGCAATTTAGCTGAAGGTGCACATGTTGTCCTTTCCTTTCTGGTTTCCCCTCCCTACTCCTTTCCCAGAGCTTCCTGGAATTAATTCCCTCCCCAAATGAATGACTTGCACTTGGAAGCTCTCCTTAGGCTGTGTGTCTGGGGAACCTCCCACTGCACAGCAGTTGTCTTCTCCTTTCCTTTTACCCTCCCAGTTCATAACGTTGATTCACTGTTCACTGAGTAGCACTTGCTATTGTGTCCTGGTAGCCCGCTATGTATCAAGTTGTGTTGGGAATTGCACAGCGTGATTTTTTCCCCCCTCAAGGTTGGGAATCAAACCCAGGGTTTTGTGTGTGCTAGGCAAATGCTCTACCAAGAGATCCCAATCCCAGCCCCACATAGAGTCTTTCTGCTCCTCACAGCTCCTCCGTGGTGGAACTCCACCATCTACCACGTCAAGTTCAAGTCTGCTTGCATTTCCCTCTCCAAAGTTAAATATTTATATGAGGTGCGTTTTGATGAAGAGCAAACAACACAAATGCACCACTTAGCGGGACTTCCTCCTCTGTCATCAGATGTGTGTGCCCATGCAGAAATGGGGCTGTGTGCATGAGGCTCACTGGAGGGCCCGAGTCATTCTCTAAAGAGGCAGTTAGGAATCAGAGAGCACAGGAAACCTCAGGCAAGGCTGCTTCATTAGTGCCTCTGCTGATTAATCAAGACCTGGCTGCCACTTTGCTGAATACCTTGAGGTGGAGTTGGAGGCAGTCAGCCCTGTGGAAACTACTTGATTGCTTCTCAAAGTGGCAGTTTGCTTTTGGACACCATACTTGTTCCTGTCAGATCTGTATTGTGACCTTCAGTCAGGACAATGACCTGGCTTCAAGTGCAGAGTCACTGGGCACACTAGCTAAGAGTCTGTTATACAAAGACAGTTACGTATGAAGAAACAAGCACAGAATCCCTGAGCGCAAGTAAATTCTGGTTTCATAAATGCAGCCCAATTATTGCATTTGTCTTCCTTTTGTATTTAGCTTAGAACAACCACTCCCACTAAATGGGCCAAACACTTTATTTTTATCTTCATTTTTGGAGAGTACATCAGGAAAATTAAGTGGGTTCTCCCCCCCCTTCCCACAGTAAACAGCCACATAACTATAATAAGGAGCTTTTTGAATAATTTATAATTTGCAAACAAAAATTCATCTGATTATGCTGAGATGACAGACACTCTGCATAACTGTGTGTATTATCAAAAAGAGCGTCTTTCTTTTTTCCATTTGGTTACTGATTATTTACACAAATGGCAGAGAAATAACTATGTACACCATTACCTTTAAATTATTTCTTAATCTACCTTTTAATCTTTCAAAAGACTATATAGGAACAATGTAATTATTCTCTGCCAATCATTGATGATGGTGCATTCAAAGGCATTTTCCTATGCAAATGAACAAAAAGACATTGAGGATAACGTGCAGTTCATTGCTTGTTGTTTCTAGGAAGTGGGTGTTTTGGGGATATTTATCGTCAGTGACTCATGACTATTTTATGCCCCATTTTCCTTTGATACATGGAAAGAAGAATGTAATATGAATATTTTGCTCTGGAGTCAAATCAAATCAGCTTCCTTGTCTCCTCTTGGCTCGGTGTCAAATGTGAAAATGATGGAGCTCTTGTTTGTTTCAGGGCAAAAATCTTTGATTAAAACTGATGGTTTGGTTGGAGTCACTTTGGGAACTAATCAGAAGATGAAGAGAATAGATGAAGTAATAGTCCTCACAAATAATGCTGGGGCAAGATTGTACATTTGTAAGGATGCATGAGGTTAGATTTAACATTGGGTGCTGTGGAGAAACCCTCTGGAGGCTCTATTTATGAGTAAATTACTGGCTCTCACACAACTCAGGCTGTGTCATTGCTCTGGATTTGTAAGTCATGTCTGAGGGGAACCTATAGTTTGCTTACATTTTCAGAACACTAGACTTTTCTTGGGAGAAGGAGTTGTCTCCTCAAATTATCCATAATAGTCATCTGCTTTCCTTTTATCGTTGATTATTACTCAATTTCATACCAGGTTGATTTTCGCAGATTGCATTGGAGTTTGCCAAAACATGGTTATTGGGTTAAATAGGTATGTATCCCATGGCTTCATGTGTCAGGCACCTGGTCCCAGAGCATTGTACCAAACACTGGGAGGGATTAAGAATGTTCACTACTGTGTAATATAATTCCTCTGCCTTTCAGTTCTGGGAAATTCATTTGTAAGCGACAGAAAATTACTTTCCATAGACCATTGATCCTAACTAATTGCAGAGAGAATTTACTTTCAATACCCTCAGCTGGTTATTTCTCTCTGGGGAGAGATGTTCTGGTGGTAGTTACCCTGCTTACCAGCTAGGAACTCAAGAGAACTATAGGAAACTGACCGTAGAGGACTTCAGGCTTTGTGGTCAGCCTGCATCTGGCTTTTCAGAGGAATCTCCCCTGGTTAGAGGCAGGGCAAGAGCTTGCTGAGGAGTAGTAGCTGTTCCTTGCAGCCTTGGAGCATGCTGGAAGGTGGGGACACTGACATTCATTAGTGCTTCCAGTGTCCTGCATCTGAGAATAGACAGGGTGCCTTATTGTAGCATTCTGAGCAGAACTGGAACCTCTTTTATGAAAATCACTTGCAGGCTTCCATGATTCCATCATGAGGGACCTGTATTTTTGACCTGGAACCATTTTGACCAACATTGTATTTAGCAATTGCATTAGGCTGACTTTTCTCTGAATATATTTTCACTAATATTTTACTTGGAAAGCAGCCACTAACTCTTTAAACTCCTTTAAGAGTTGTCAAATGATAAAACTTTTCATTCCAAAATAATTTAGAGTGGATTTTCCCTGGTTTTCAGATCATCCCATCTTCCCTCTATGAGCACATTTACTGATAGTTAGGAGCAGGCAGACAGCCGATGTAGAACTTTCCAAATAAAAATGTCAAGAAAGAAGACACCTTTGCATTAAGCAATGGCTAGTGGCATCTCCAGCTCACTTAGTTTGAGGAATCTTATTCCATTATAAAGAAAGAATTTTCTTGCATTGGTGAAAAATGCTTAAATAATAAATTCAGTATATTTTTGGCCTTTATTCTGTCAGGGGTTTCAATTTCTATGGAGAAGAATATATTTCAGGCCTATATTAAGTGATGAAACATGTCAAGAGATCCAGAATTATTCCATCCAAAATGAAAGTGCTGCAGAAGCCCATTCTTTATCCCAGAATGTTCCCTGTTCCTTTGCACTAGGCCTGCCTTGGGATCCCCAAAACAGACCCCGAATGGGGATCCATATTGGCACTGTTAATTCCCCAGGGTTCCAGATGTTCCAGGAAGGATGATCTATTTGTAATTTTGAGCCTTCTGTTATTGTTTAATTGTCGTTTTTCTTATGAATAAGTGTCCTCTGAAGGCCAACAGTTAAGAGGATGGGATTGGGCCACACACTATCATAGCGAGACTTTGGGAAACTGGCATTTCTTCCCAAAATTTGAGTGTTGAACACGTACTTTCTTGTGATGAGCTGCATGGCAGTTAACTGGTCAAATGTTTCCTTGATGTTTTACTCAAAATAAGGAGAGATTTCAGAGGACTTACTGAAGATTCAGGTCCTGGATCTCATTAATTTTTAAGATACACATTTCTTATGACTAATAACAACAACAAAGGGGCAGATCAACCAATGCCAGAGTTAAGAAATTCTTTTTTTTTTCAGTGCTGGGGATTGAATCTAGGGCTGCATGCTTGATAGTCTAGTGTTTTGCCATTGAGCTACATCTCCAGCCCTTTTTAAAATTTGATTTTGAGACAGAGTCTCGCTAAGTTGCCCATGCTAGACTGGATCGTTCAATCCCCCTTCATTAGCGTCCCAAGTCACTGGGATTTCAAGTGAGTACTACTGCACCCAGCTAGGAATTTTGGTTTTCTAACATTTCCGTCTGCAACAAATTATTTGGATTGAATTTTATGTAAAAGGGAATGGTGAAGCATGTATACCCAATGGGTAAAAATGGGCAGGTGAATAGGAAAAGAAAATATTTTTCAGTGATCAAAATTTACAATTCATTTCACATTGTTTCTTCTTTTACATTTGAAACATAGATAATTGTTCTTGGGGAAGAAAGAAGGAAACATATTTGTGATCATGGTCACACAAAGGGATTGTAAGTATAAGATAACCTGTCTTGCATAGAAAAGAAGGCTGGAGGAGGGAGGAGCTGAGAGTTTTTTGTGGGTGTAAAATAAGGTTTCATATGATTGGTTCCTGGCAAAGTACCAGGAATATTGTAGATATCACACAATGTTGTCTTTTCCCTGCAAGAAGAGAAAGGGAAGTAGCCTTGGGGTCAGAGAAGTTCTCTTCTTCCTTATTAGGGTTAGGTAAAAAGATCTCTTTCTGAAATAGCTTAATCTTTGACTTTTCTGGGAAGGACAGAGGTCATTCTTATCAGAGAAGTCTTTCTAAATTTGCTACTTCAAGGCATAAATAAAATGAGACATATTTTGTTGTTGGCCTTTTTGCATTTTATTTATAGAATAGCAGTGATGGGCAGGAGAACAGAAAGGACCAAAGCCAAGATGAGAACAAATCAAGTCATATGTATTACATTAGTGGTGGCTCTGGCATTGACTGAGCTCCTACACCACCAAGAGTGTCATATTCAGCATTATACTTAGAACAGCACTGAGAAGTTAGAATGATTGTACTGGCCTTAAAAATTCTTAAAATTGAACCCTAGAACAATTCAGAAATATTACCAAAGCAATACAATGTACAAGTGGTGGGGAGATTCTGAACTTGAGTCTTGTAGACCCCCGGGCACTGTGACTCCAACAGTGCTGTCCCACTTGTCCCCTGGTTCTTTGTGGCCAGATAGGAAAAAATCTCTAGCCACTGAAGTTGCAATTAGGGCTTTGCTGTCAGGTGTGTTCCCCAGAGTTCTTAGGTCTCTGGAAGAGTCTGTCTCATGAATGGGTAGTGATCTGCTAAGAGAAGAGCAAAACTTGAAAGGAAGAGTTACCAAAGGTACCAGAAGAAAAGAACCAGGCCGGAGCCACAAAAGTGAGGAGTCAATTACACATTTCCACAAAATTTTGAGGACTGAACTCAATCTTGGTTGGCCTCTTGTCACCAAAGGGTCACAAAGATTGGCACATCCCAGACTGTGCCATAAGCATTTACCTACTACTGCTTAGTTGCTATTTGTATTTTTATTATCACTAATGTTTGAAAAATCATAATCATATACATTTCTAGATTATAACAAGCTGTTTTAGTTACCTGTATACAATGCAGAATGATCAAATCAAGTTGAATGTATGTATTCATCTTCTTGCTTACTTATATTTTATGGGGATATATTAGAAAGTACTCTCTTAGTTTTGAAATATAAATTGGCTGTGGTTGGCCTGCTGTGCAATGGATCTTTTGAACTATTCCTTCTGTGGATCTGAGACTTCGCACTATTTGATCAGTATCTACTCCTCCCTCCCTCCCTCCCCCGAGCTCTGGTTACCACCATTCTACGCTCTGCTTCTATGAGTTAAACTTTTAATATTTCATGTGTGAGATCATGCAACCCTTGTCTTTCTGTGCTTGGCCTCTTCCATTTAGTGTCATGTCCTCTAGTTCCATCCATTATGTTTCAAACGACAGGATTCTCTCATTCTTAAAGCCTAATAATATTTTGTTGGGTTTTGAATACTTTTTATTCATTCATTTTGCCCATGTTAGAAGAACAGAGTCTAACAGTTGCATTACTGATTATTGTCTCAAAGGCAAGTATGTACCCAGTCTTGGAATTTCCTAAGTCCCTACTCCCTACCCCTATAGCACTGAGAAACCCATGTGGAACCATGAACCACAGGGAGGGCTGGTAAAGAGCGGCTGTGGTGAGGGCCCGTCGCAGTGCACTGGAAATTGAGGACCTCACTACTGTCCATCAAGCAAAATAAAGGGACCCAGAGTAGGCTTGTTTTACCAAAGATAGAGTCTCCTTCACCTGCTCTGGCAAGCTTATGTGCACCCAGACAGTTTTCTGTGGTTTGGAAAGAAGTTTTTGTGGGTGTCATGAGGAATTTCTTTGGGAAGTTGTGGCTACTTCTCAAGAGCTGGACTCTTGGTGCCAAAATACTGAAAACAGGGAGACAACTGGGAAGGAAGCACAGAAGGAAGTGGTGGGAGTGTGAGTACATTACCTTCTGTGCCTTGTGCTACAGAGAGAAACAACAGGAACAAGCATTTGATTAGTAGTCTAGAGAAGCTTATGGAGCAGAAAGGAAGAGGAATTCCAAGCACCACTGCTGAAGGGTGCTCCTCCTTTAATCGGAGGTACACTAACCAGGGATCATAGTGCCAGGCACAGCTGCCCAGGGGTGCATCCTAACATTGCTGACATTAGCCCCCCAGTAGCTATCCAAAGGAAACATGCACTACAAGTAGAAAGTGTGCTTACTAAGCAAATGTAGGTCTAGGTCATGTCCCCAAACTCATCTGTCCTTTCAGATAGAGGCCTCCTGACAGCAGTCTGAAGTGGTAACTGGCATGGACATGAGAGTTAGATGGATCCATGTTGAGGTCTGAAATCAAGTCAAGATGGCACCTGGCATTTCGCCAGGAGGAGTGGTTTGTGAAGCAACGCCAGCGAGCCATTAAGATGGTGAGGATTCCTTATTGATTGACTGCTGTATCTAGTTTATGTTAATTGAGTTAAGCTGTGTGTAATTAGTTAAGTATATATACCTCTGCTGTCCGGCAGAGAGGCGGCTCCTGCTATCTCGGGTGCCCGCTACTTTGAGTTCTCGCTCAGTTCCTGCTGAGTTCACTCGCAATAAAGTAGTTCCAGATTCAACCTTCAAGTTGCTTGTCATCTTTTGGTTATTTAACCCAGCCAGACTATGGCAGATCCAGATATACAGACTCAGTCCATGACTGCCCATTTGTTCACAAAAGTATATACCAGGGGTCAAATGAGGGTAGACAATACACAATTTGCAAATATACTCTTACATTCATAGTCACAGTGACAGTCTATTCTTGAACAAAAAGTTTCCTAAACTCCATTGTTTCTCAAAGTATAATCATTGAACACATTATGTAGGAAAAGGAAGTCATATCATTTATTTATTTATTTGTGGAACTGGGGATTGAGCCTGGGGCCTTGCACATTCTAAGCAGGTATTCTAGAACTGAGCTACAACATTTCCAGGTCAAAAGCATTTTGAATGTTACACTAATTCTAAATCAAATTTTACTTCATCTCATTTTGAGATTGGGAATTAAATTTATAACATCTTACATCGAGACTGAGCTTTAGAAAACAGCAGTGACTCAGGCAGGGTATTCACTTATTTGATTTCAGAGGTTAAAGAGCATATTATTACAGGAACCATGGGAAGGATATATTTCATATTCAGCTTCAACTTGTGAGAGAACCATAAAAGCACAAAAAGAGCCTGTCCCCAAAGACTCGCCCTGAGCTGATCCGCAGAGAACCCCTACTGCTGCTATGGAGGAATTATGGCAAAGTGGGAAAGTTCTTGCTTTTATAAAGTTCATACTTTTAAAAACAGAAAATATGGTAGTTGTAAAGTCAGCATTGTTCAAGGAAACTCACTGAGAGATCCTTGGATGCCAGCAGAGGAGGGGTGCAGAGGAAAGGAGGGAGATGTTGGTTCCCACCCCTAATGCTCCTATTGATTGGATTTCTAGAAAGAAAAAGAGCACCTTTGTTTTCAGAAGAGTCAATATTCTCTCCATATATATGCACTTATATTTAAGGGGGCTTCTTTAATTCTGATGTGAAATTGTGACTTTGCTATCATTACAGGAGAAATTAATTCCAAGATGAATGGGCAGGGTATGATCTTGAACTTGAATAAGTTTTAATACAAAACTGGTGCTTTTAAATAGGAAAGTAGTGTCCAAGAATGTTTCCACTTTTCTAGTACAACAGAAGAAAAAAGTCAATTCTAAGTCTTAGGTGTGATTTGGCTGGGGGAAGCTCAGCCATTCACTGCTCCACATTGCAGAACTGGGAAATCTACACCTAGAAATGTGACAAACTTTGAAACATGCTTAAAATGAGCTATGCAAATATTTCATTCTGAAGAAGAGCAAATACCATGTTTTATAATACCATACTTGTGTAAATTTACATAAAATGTTTTATGGAAAATATAACAAAACCCATTGGTAGAACTCACTCACTCAGACCCTGCTATGGGCATAACCCCTCTGCAATAGCTTTGACTGAGCTCACAGTCTAGACAACAAATTGAAGCCCATTGTCTTGTTTAGTACAGTACTTTTATCTATGAAAATGATCAATGGCTCTAACTCACAATTATTGTCCCTTTGTCCACTATTTCTGTTCAAGTGTTCAATCTTACAATGACAGATTATTTACCATCCACAGGTACAAATGGAATTTGCTTGAAAACATGATATTTCTTCTGGGAAAATTTAGTGTTCAATTGCCTTTGGAATACAAATTGTATATATGTGTGATTACTTGAAAACATATGTATTTTCCTTTTTCTCTGAGTGTTTGCTCTGAGATGTAAAAATGGGGTTTACCTTCCTCTTGAGGGTATGTCGCTTCTTGTTTTTTTTTTATTGTGACTTGTAGAATTTTAGTTTTCTGACGTATCATTGTTCTAATATTTACTGCAGTTTGTTGAATTAAAAATATATTTTATAAATATCAGCTTTTGCACCAATAGGTGAAACAGTTGCCTGCATGTCTGAGGATTACACAACTGTCCAGATTCTGGGAATTTAAATTTTCTTGATCATAACTTATGTGCCCATATTTATGCTAAGGTAATTCAGGGCCTCAGTATTTGACTTAAATACAATGTATTTATCAGATAAAGAAAAAATAATTGGAAAGCAGTTAAATTCAACTGAACTTATTTTAATTGCCAGGAGTGAACCACAGAGAAAGAACATTGTTTTTAGATTTTGTAGAGAAGAAGGCCCTACTTTCACTCTTGAGCATTTTTATTATTTTTCTTTAAGTAATTATCAGGAAAGTTTTATATAAGTCTATTTACATAAATAGAACTGTGTTTTAATTTGAATAGGTCAGTGTTCCCACCAGTCAGTGAGCCTCTTCAGGCAGAGGATGTAGTCTTATTTGTTTTTATCCCGAGGAGCAGGTCTAATGGTGGTCATTAGTTGACATATGATGAATATTTGATGAGTAAGTGCACACACAAGTATCAAAAATATTGTGGTTTTTTTGTTGGTTGTTTATAATCTCAAGCTAATCCAACCAATTTACAAAGTGAACAATTCAGGAACATGCTTCTAAAGAATTGTCCATGTACAATAATACAATTTGAGTGTCTCTTCCAGTTAAGTTCTCATGATATTTGTGGCAGACTGTACTTTCCAAAGATGGCATTGACTAATAACTCCCATCCCAGACAAGATTGCACCACATGGCCTTGCCATGTCCCTGTCATGTGGGCAGTCTATATCTCTACCCGCTGCAAACTGGGTGGGACCTTTTGACTCTTTTCTCCATGAGATTATGACAGAGGTGCTGCTGGGCTGGTCCTGGAGGAAACCTGACTGGCCTGGGAGCTTCTGCTTCCCTCCTCTTGGATGCCCACTGCCATCTACACAGAAAACATGCCACCATACTGTGAGCTGTCTGAGCTACAGGGAGAGGCTCTGGAGAAGGAGGCTTCAGGTGAGGCAGGCCAACCAACACAGAGAGGCTAGATGTGGGAGTCAAGGACTTACCTGATCCTCCAGCCCTAGCTTCTCCAGATGGCACTGTGTAGGTCTGAGACCAACTTCCTGGCCAGATCTCCCTAAATTCCTAAACAAACATGAATTGAAGCAGTTGTTTTTAGATACTAATTGTAATGTGCAGTTTGGAACACAGCAATAGATGGCAAGCACATTAGTACAGACCTTATAAATACCACACATGTTAATCAAACTACAGTCTATTTCATACAAGATAGTTGGCTCAAAAAAGTTCCAACATTTCCTCAAGGCAATTATACACATTTGCTTGGCATCCTAAAGCATGGCCTATAAAGTAGTATTTCTAGGAATCAAAAAAAAATAGGAGCAGAAATCTTGCTCTCATCCAATAAATTAGTAATAATATAGGTGTATGTTTTGTGAATCAATTTTATTTCTTCTCTCTTCTATAGGTCAGGGTATTCCACAGTGATTATCTTATTTTAGTTGTTATTTGACCATCCTTCAAGCTTCAAATAATATTTATAATATTCCTGATGTTTTCTAAAGTACATTAATATATGTATCATTTAGATTTACAATGTGTGGGGGGTTAAATACTTAGTTTCATTTTATGTAACAGACATGATAGACGTTTATTCTAGGAATAGCAGTAGGCTAGACTGAGGCAACTGCAATAAAGGCAACATCTTCAGAAAACCCATCCTCTATGATTTCCACTTAGCAGATGAGGAATTGTAAAGTTTAGAAAGGAGTAAACATTCAGCATCCAGTCTTTGCATTCCAAATTGCATGTTCCTTTAACTTCAGCACAACACTTTTGAACAATCATTCAGATTTGTTTAGACTTCACATTATTCATAAGGTATTTCCCACATTATGTCAAAGGGAACAATCTTCACAGTCACCTTCTCAGGCAGATAGTCATTTCTCTGATAAAGATGAGGTAGCTGAAGTTAAGTGTTTCTCTAAATATTTGACAAATACTTTGAATTACTACTCACAATTAAGCTTTTTGATTCCAAAATTTATTTCCATTTCTGTCTGACACAGACGACTTCCTCAAAAGTAAAGAGTGGTATTTAGAACCTAGATTTAGATCCTGGAGTGCCCTTTCCACCGCAGGTTCAGAGTTTGGAAACAGCTTGCTGAGGATCAGGTGACTTCCTAGCTCTTTGTCCTTGGGCAAGTTGCTTCTTTACACCTTCACTTTCACATTTGTCAAACACTTACCTTGTGCAGTGATTACAGGGATTTGCTGAAACAACAGATGTAAAACTCTGAAAATATTCTGGTGCAGAGAAAAAAAAACCAATAATAGCCATTATTATGTAAAGAGTACCTGGCCCACATGGACAAACATGAGGAGGACACAGTCACATCACCATGTTCAATATGTGGGCATCTGAACACCGGCCATCAGCAGCTGAGGAAGAAGGCTGGGGCACTGAGAACATCTGCCTGCTCTCGGGTTCCACCTGCGAGCTTGCAGATCTTCATCCATAGATCGGACTTAGCAAGGCAAACAACATCAAGATTGTGGCAGATTGGGCTTCTCCTGAGCCTTCTCTCCTTGGCTTGCTCTTGATCGTCTTTTCTCTTTGTTCTCACAAGCCCGTTTGTCTGTGAGTAAGCACTGCTGATACCTCTTTCACATCTTTTAAATAGACTAGTCCCATTGGACCTTCGTTAATATTCGGAGTTAGTGCTTCAATCTATGGATTTAGGTGACTACACAATTCAGTCCATAATAATGTGTAGAGAGTCCACACATGGTCTGGTTGACCTGGGACTGTAGCTATGACTCTCAATTGACAGGGTATTTATATGGTATCCTCTTGTAGGATTGAGACTTGAATGCTCCAGTGTGTCACTGGAGAAGAAATTGGAAGGGTGTGGTCAGATAGAACCAGAAGAATCCTAACATGTATGGCCACCACTCAGCCCAGGGGACTCTGTCTTCCTCCTCTTGCCTTTCAATACCATTTTTTCCTAAGTGAAAGAATTAGTCAAGTAGACACAGAAAATGATCATTCTTTGTATGTATCAATTGCTCTCTGGGTTAACAGATGGATTGCTACCTTCTTAGGATCTCCATCACATAACAGGGTTGCCACATATAGGGAAGCGAATTTGACATACTTTAAATGCATGTCTGCAAGATTTAACCCTGAAGAGAGGCTAATAGTGTGAACTGTCTGAAGGCTATTTTTAGATAGGCATGAATAAAGCAATCACTTTTAAATGGCAATACTGTGAAATCCCCTATCTCGAATTATATTTCTTTTTCAGTTGAAAAATATATTAATGTACCATCACCTCCCAGAGCTTATTGAAATCCCTGTGCCTTCTGGATGCATCAGAATCCCACAAGCAGGTAAAACGAAGGCCTTGCAATTACCATTCAGTGTGCCTTCTGTCCTTGTAGCAGCTCATATCACAAATTTTGAGACTCTGTGCTCTGACTTCTTGATCTGCACACGTGTGTGTTATGTGCGATGCTTGCTAAACACCCTGACAACTTGTAACCCAAGAATCTAGAAGTCATCATGAAAAACACTCACCTCTGTTATTTTATGTTTTCTAAAGAACATTGACACCCTAGAAAGAATATCATATTGTACCCAGATTGATTTTCTCTATGGACAATGTTTGGGCAAAATACAAGGGGGATTTGCCTTGGTTCTGGAGTTTAAGCAAAGGGGTGAATGTAAGAAGCTCTTCTCTTTTAGGGAAGGTTAGCACACTTTTGTCCCCTGTTATTTTTGGTCAAGAAACAGAAATTGAATGAGTGTGGTACAGTATCTTTTGCTTTGGTTCTAATTTCTATTCCTTTTCTGGTTGTACCTACTCTACTCCAGTGTAAACATTATAAATGTAAACTGTTTCTAAATCTAATTTTAGCATATCTGTTGCATATATATCTAAGCCCACCATGTGAAAAATAAAAGTACTTTAAAAATGTGTTCAGGTAAATGAAGGAGGCAGAGGAATAAAAGAGTTATCAGAACTAGTGAACAATTTGCATTCAGCAACATAACACAATTTTTATTCCCACCACACTTCAAATTAGAGTAGCTACCTCAAACACCCCAGTGCATTCAATTCCAATGCTTCCAACTTCCCACTTTGAGATAGGGAGAGGGAGTAGAGATAGTTTTTATCAAAACAGTAAAACCACCAACATTAATAACAAACCTATAATTAATTCAACTTACTTAGTATGTTTCAACTCATATTTACTGAGCACCTTCTATCTTGTCAGGATTGCTTTGAACAAGGCATAGATTACAGGAAACACAGAGTAGAATACAAAGAAAATAATAGAACAAACCATTCTGATGAGATGAATGCCAAAAGATAGAGAGGTAGAAGCAGCTCTGAGAACACAGAACAATCATTTAATCCAGTCTAGGGCAGGAGAAGTCCTTCTTCTCTGTCTGTTCTTGGGATGTTCCTTTCTGCAATATGAACTGACATGTTATTGCACTCAGATACCAGGGGAGTTGAGCTTCCTATGTATCTTAAATCAGCTTATATTAGAAAAATAACATAGGAAAATACATTTTCTTTTTACTTCAGAGACACTCAGTCTGCTAGTAAACGTTCCCATCATGAAATTATAGAAAATGATTAATATTAATAGAAGAGTGTAACAGATGGCATAAATGTGTATTGTATATGGAAATTCCAATAGATTTTAAAGCTTTTGCATTTTCTTTAATGTTACCAATTTTTGTTTATCACATACTTGTTGATCCAGAAAAATAAGTAAGGAAAATAAATGATACTTGCCTACATAACTGGAGGTAGAAAGTAGAAATTCTTAGATCTGTTTCTACTATGTGAAGAGGGAAGTGGGGGATATGGCAAAAGCATGCACAGAAACTCACATAGCTTGTTTACATTGTAGCTCTCTTCTGACTCATGGAGGGGCCTCAGACTTTCCTGCACAGACACCTCAGCCTGCATGCCCAACTCCCACTCAAATGTCCGCCACTTGTCAACATTTTTGATTAGATAAAAACATAAAATTCATAGACAACATGGAGGAAAGTCCTGAGCAGTAGGCCTGCACCTGTCTTGAGGGCCTAGCTGGGGCCATTTGAGCAGAAACTGTGGAGCCCAAGTAACATGGTGCATGGAAGCAAGTGAGGATGGACTCCATGGATTCCTTGCCTATTGTAAGGGGTGGACACAATAGAAAGAGCAGGGCGGGGTCCTTTAAAGGAATGGCCCAGGCAGGAACACCAATTATGGGAGGTAAAGGTCGTACCCTTCACCACAATCACTGGACCACCTTACTCTCTAATTTTGGGTAGATCATTGAATAGGCTGTTACTTCCTCTGCTCTGAAGAGGCGCACTTTGGATCTGTCAATTCATGTAAGGAAATTGGCATGTTGTTGTTAGTGTTTCCTGGTACCTACTGCCTGGTGTACTAGTGGGAGGAAAAGAGAACATACAGGATATAAGTTCAGTGAAGTCATTTTTTCCCCTTATGTTAGGAAAATGTCTGCCTATATATTGGGAGAAACTGATGAAGGCTTAAATATGTCCTTGCTTAGAAATATGGGAAAGGTAAATCAATGGATGTGTAACCAATGTGATTCTACAATCTGTATATGTGATAAAAATGGGAGTTCATAACCCACTTGAATCAAAGTGTGAAATATGATATATCAAGAACTATGTAATGTTTTGAACAACCAACAATAAAAATAAAAAAAAATGGCAAATGCTGGTGTGTATTAAGTTATAGGCTTTTTGTTGTGAGCCCAAATTTATCTAAAATAAAGATTCAAGAGGTAAATGTATAAAAAAAGAGACATATGTGAAAGGTGACTTTTCCCCCCCACCCAGAGGTTGGATACAGACTCAAGTCTTGGAGTAAGAATTATTGTTCACCAAAACGGCAGGCAAATGTTATAAAACTTTCTACTCAAGATCTAATCCCTAGGATTTAAATTTTAAAGAAATTTGTAGATTTAATAGTTATTGATCTTTCCCCAAAATCATCATAGTATTTGGATGTGACAATATTTAGGGATATTTTATGTCAAATAAGAAGAGGGCTTTTCAACAGGTAAATGAATTCAAGAAAGAAGAGGAAGTTGTAAAATATCAAATAAATTCTTAGTAATGTCCTGCTCTTTGACTAAACCAGCACATTCTTACTGAAGAGAATCCTTGGCTGGATTAAGTGAACCTAAAGTCATTTCCGGATCGCTCTACAGAATGGAATTCTAAGTAAAGGCATTGCAGATAGAAACACTAGTTCTTTCATGTGGCTAATCATCTTTTGTTCTATATTGGGAGAAATAATATACAGTTATGGTTAATAAGAGTGTAAAGTGACATGTTAAATTTCATTTTAAGTGGGTGGTATTCTAATCTACTTTAGGGAAAAGAACACATTCTAAAATTTAAGTTAGTGACTCCAATATTTGCAAGAGTTGACCAGAATTTCTGATGCCTGAAACCTCCCCTTCAAGGCAACAGTGCTAAGCAACTCACCTGTAAGAGGAAGGCTCTGGGAATTCCCCGCTTTCAGGGAACCTGAAGGGGTCAGTGGCCCTGAGAGTTATTCCAAGATCCAAAAGAGCAGCTTTCCTATATAGTGGTGCAACCGACAGCATTTCAAATACCACAGATGCACAGTACAAAGGTTTTGTCTTCCCTCCAAATGCATAGATTGGATTTTTAACATTTGGGGCCATGGCATGAGAAGTTTGGCCTTGGGGAGGTGATGAAAGCATAACCATGGAGAAGGAGGTTAGTGCCCTTATAAAAGAGACCTAAGGGGTTTCCCTTCTCCTCTTCCCCCATAGGAGGACACAAGTAGTAGAAGCCCTCTGCAAACCACTCACCAAATCAGCTGGCTCTTTGGTCTTGGACTTCCCAGCCTCCAGAACTAAAGAAATAAACTCCTGTTGTATATAAGCCATCCAGCCCATGGTATTTTTTCCCCCCAGCAGCCTGAATGGAATGAGACCACAGGTCTAGAGAATGCCCAGTTTCGAATGCTGTTGGCTGAGGATATCACTTTGAGAACGGGTGCTCTAGGCTCTCCTGAAGGTCCAGTTTGCATTTTTAACTTCATCACTAGCATGAATTCATTTTTCATTTCCCTGTGAGTTTTGGGGGTTCCTCAGAAAAATCTCTTTCCCAGCTCAGGTTCTGAAGAGTAAGTGGCAAAAAAGAAAGAACATCCTTTCCTTCTCCAATAACCTTAACTTGGTGTCTGAAATATGAGCCTGCTCCCTTGATGGATCAGGTACTATGGATGGACACCAGACACAAGTATTTCTATGCTTTACTCTTAGAACATTTAGTGGCCTAAAAAAATGTAAAGAATACCCTCATGGTACCTATTTTATGAGGTGGGGAATTGTAGGAAAATCAAGAATTTCAACAGCACAGAAGAGCTACTAATTACTTTTGATTGCTCTGGGAATGTGGGAAGTCACCCACCATGACATCCTTCTCAGGAGGAAAAGAAGGGGATTTGGGGCCAATGTATGATATAACATTTCTTTCAGGCTCACTTGGGTATGCTAATGCACCAAGTCATAAAGAAGTGATTGAAAAGTGGGACAGATTTCCACCTCTCTAACTGGGACGTCATTCTAGTGCCTAACACAGGATACAGGGGAGTGTGTAATTGCTGACATAATCTGCCTCTTGTGTAAGTTCCCTTGGAGCCTACTGGGGGAAAATTTAGGCCAGGTCTACCTTGGGAGAAATCAACTTTCCAATAAAATAGCCATTATTCCAGGAATGTGAGTTAAATGCATTTTGCCTTGGAGGCATCATTGAGGAGGAGGTGGAAAGAAAAATCATATTCAGTGCAATTCCAAGTATAATATACACATATCTTCCTAATGCCAGCATGATGCAGAGCTAGCACCTACTACATCATGTGTAGGTGGATCGATGGTGAATATTACAACTTTGTGTTCCAGCGAGTTATGTTCAGGCAAGCTAGTCACTCCTGTATTAAAATTTTCAGACCCAGAGAATGTCAATTAATTAACCATCAGCAAACTAATTGTTTCATGAGGGGTTGATGAAGGGACCAGAGCTTAAAATTAAGCAGATCTCTAAACCTGCCAATCTAGACTCTTTCAGTGTAGTTGTGGGTGGATAAATGAATAGATGGATGAATGGATGGATAGATAAGATAGTCAGTTGATGGCTACCTACCATGTGGCAGATGCTCTACACTTTTATTTACTAATTGTGGCACCTAGGAATGGTCATTCCCCTCTAAGGCATTGTGCATGCTGGATTCGTTTTAGCCAATGAAATGCTATTGAGCTGCCTTGTTTTTAAAGTAAAAATGTGTTCACATTATAAAACCACTGTAGCAAAGCATTTCTATTAAAATAGCCATGCTGCTTATTTTTAATGCTTTCTAGACTGCCATGTGGCTCAGAGGGGCTGTGTGAAGCACATGAAGGCATTAGAGTAATCATTAAAGATCAAGGGCTTTCCAATTATCAAGTAACACTTAGTAGACAGTAGGCTGAGATAAATGAAGCATAACTTGACAGTTTCACATTCTGAATCAAAGATTTTCAGGAGAACAACAACAGAAAATTCCTGCCTGTTATGAAAGGCACAGACATTTGTGAAAGATGTTCATCAAAACTCTGCAGTAATTATGGGTTTCCAGGCCTAGAACAGTTAATACGAAGTGTTAACATGAGCTCTCTCCCTGTGATAAAGTATCCTAGGTGCACTTGAAGACCATGGCCCACATTACTGTATAAAAGTTACTATTCCAAAATAAGATACATTATGACCTCATTAATGAGAATCCAATAAAACCTCAATTAGCTAGGATTGTGTTTCTTAGATGCTAATTTTAGTAAAATGGAAACTCACAAAACAAAACACCAAAAAATAATCTCATAAGAAAGGATTTTTTTTCAAACAAATGTTTCCAAGTATTTCCTGGGGTCAAATAGACATAGACCAATCTTCTTTATTCTTTATATTTACAACTACAGCACTGTTCCATGATCCTGGAAACTCCAAATGATCCCCCCAAGGCAGTGCAAGATGCTCACTCATCATAGGAAGATTCAATTATATTTTCTGGATGGTGTCTGCTGAGGCAGAATGGGGACTGGATGTATTTCAGGAAGATTTTGAGCAGCAAAAGAGGAGAAAAGGGACAGAGCTGGGAAGTCTCACTGCTGCATCATGGAGAACACAGTTCATTGCAGAAAGCTGCAAAGCTCTAAGTAAATACTGCTATCATTATATCAAATTTAAAATAAAAGATCTGTTAGAAGCAGTTAATTGGGGTCAAGTCACTTTCCAGATTGCTCCAGCTCTGTCTTTTAGTCTATTGTAGTGTCACCTGTCTTTGAGAGGAGATGCCAATATCTCAGTACATGCATGAGAAGAGCTGGGTTCTCAGTCTCAGGAAGCATCTTGAATTCTTAGCTAGGTTTCTGGCTCATCCATTCAACAACTCCCTAATTAGTGATATTTAAAAAAAGATCCTTGTTCTTACCAACTTCTTCAGATCCAGCCAAAGTTCATTGCATTGCAAGTATGCACATTAGTCAAGAACACTCATATACATTAACCAACTTAGTCATCACAAGTATTACCTAAGAATAGTGTCATTTTAAGGGAAAAAATGGGATTGTGAGAAATAAGTTATCTGCTCTCAACCTTTTATAAATGACAGAATGAGCTTTGGATATAGTTTCTAATTTTTTATTTTAATCGACTACAGTTGTGGTGTTTGTTTCACTGAAATACGTCACCAGGGTCCTTGGGTCAAAGCTCCTTTTCTCAAGCAGATTCCCTGCCCTGCTATTGTCCCCCGAAGTGTCTAAATTCCAAAGGCTGAGGGCTTCTCTGTCACTTCCTTAGATAGTGCCCAGTAGCTCCTCCGTGCCTTTGGAATCACAACCATCACACATTGATGTCTTCTGTGGTTCTCCTCCCTTCTATGAGAACATCAAGGTTGAAAGGGCCTTGTTTCACCCTTTGAGTGCCTATCACAGGGAGCCTCACCATCAGGGCTCTGTACTCTGATGAGACATTGGTGCTGAGCAGCCTTCTAAGGAGCACGGTTGAGAGAGAAGCCTGCACTGCCTTAGTTGAGCAGATCCTGTGGTCTACTGGTTCCAGATGCAGCTTCATAAATTGGTACAATATTACTGAGAATCTTTTGTGACTTAGAGTACTTTTGAGAGTTGGTGGTCTGGAAATAAATAAGACACTACCTCTAACTTCCAGGAATTTATATGGGACGCAGACTAATACTCAGTAGTTTCAACATGTCAAGTGCTTTACTAGGGGCATGTAAGGAATGTTACAAGGAGGTCTATTGTGATGTGAATAATTCCAGGTTAAAGAATTGCAGCAAAATATTCAGAGAAAGAGTGACAGTTGATTTAAGGCTAGAAGCCTTAGTTAATTTTGTCAGGCATAAATAAAGGACAGGGCTATGAAGGGAGAAGTAACAATATTAACAGATTAAGGGATCCTGAGAAGATGACTAGGATGTTGGCCCATGGATCCATTTGTGGGACCCATCATTTCCTGTTGCTTGGATTCTGGATCAAGTCAATGGAGATTTGTTGAGAAACTTCAGAACTCTCTGTTGGGATTTTCCTTACACTTTGGGTTTCAAGCATTTATGAAAGTAATGTCTTTAGAGCAGTGAGACCTTTTATATCTCCATGTGCTCCATGGCCATGTCTGCCTTGTTGACTGTTTTAAATGCATACACCATGTAGCACAGGCTCATGATAACACCTAAGGAACATTTGCTAAAATAATTACCATGAAAATAAAACTAAATTGTAACCATGGTATTGGGAAAATTCCAAGAATTTTTTTGGTAACATTTGGTATATATTTCTGTTAATCACAGTTGAGTTCTGATTGGTTTGGGTTTGCTGATTGATATACCAAATTTAAGAACATTTTTGGATAGTTTTTGTGTGATTATATATACTTTGTATTTCATATTGGAACTGGCTTTCCAGTCAATTAAAAGCACAACTTCACCTTGAAATTTACCTGTCTTTAGCGTTAGAGTGGTTCAGGCCTATTTTTCAAGCATGGCTACGCTGCAAGAACATTCCCTTTTCTGTACATGTAACTACTGGAACTGTGCTTCTTCAGAAACACAATGATATATTGCTCACAGAAGGTAGTTGATTTATAAATACTATGTGTCCTAGCTCAGACTCTTAACAAAGCAGCATAGAGTGAGCGGCTTCTAAACAAAACAGAAACTTATTTCCCACAGTTCTGGATGCTAGAATTTCAAGATCAAGATGCCAGGGTGGTTGAGTTCCAGTGTGTGCCTTTCCCAGGGCCCTTTTCATGGTATCTTCCCACCCTGCAGAAGGGGTAAGATAGCTGTCTCGACCACCTTTCAGAAAGGCACTAACATCATTCATGAGGGTCACACCCTTATGACCTGATTACCTCCGCACAGGTCCCCCCTTTTAGTCCTCCCACATTGGGAGGTAGGATTTCAACCTATGGTTTGGGGGTACACAATCAGTCCATTATACCTTGGAAAGTATTGTAATCAATATTCTTATGAATGTGGTTGTCTTAAAAATTATACTTCAGATAATTAAACACAACAGCATTTCAGATAAAGAACTATTTCACATAAATAAAAAATTTCATAATTTCAAAAACCAGGCCTTTTAAGAAGTTAAATCTCTTGTATTTTCCACCATTGTATACATTAAAAAAAGAAAATAAAACTGCAACAAGTTTTCAAAAATGTCTCAGGCCTTTTTAGAGTTTTGATCTAATTGTGCTTTTTCTTCATGACTCAGAATTATTGTTTTAGACATAAATTATTGTAGTTTTGTGATATGTGGTTATCACTGTTTTCCTCAAGATTAATAGTCTTTTGACTAAATATCTACTGTTAATCATTTTCATATTTCTTCTATCTTCCTAAATGTTTATTTGTAATTTGTCAGTTTTCATCAGCTAAGTTGCAGTTCATTTCAATGAAAGCCAAAGCAACAGACTTTCAATAAATACCCACTACATTCCAGTTACTGTGTTGGAGGCTGAGGTTACTAAGCTAAATAGGAAGTCCTCTGTGTCGCTGCCCTCGGTAACCTTCAGCAAATTATATCAGGAGGCAAGAGATATTACACTGTGAGTAACTTCAAATCCCCTTGTCTGGAGTGAACTTCAATTTACCTTGTGAGAAAATTCACAACCTCTACAATTGTTTATTTTCTTTTTCCACACATAGATTTTTTTTCTATTTTATCTAGGTTCAAAATGTCACCTATAGGTAAGTCAAGTGTTACTATTTTAACTTACTTCTCTAATGGGGTTATTTTTTCCTTGTCTGTGTGGGGCTGAGTGTCATGCCTCTTTCCATCTGAGTTCTTGTAGAGCAAAGGGTAGACTGGGGACCCTGGTGCTTCCTCTTGTGATTCGGTGGAATGATGGCATCCCTAGTCTGTCTCTGGGAGCATCCTGACACCTGCTATCCTGGAAAGGAGGTGGGTGAGAACAGTAAGGTAATTCAAACCAGGAGGGCAGTAACAACAGCAGCAGCAAAGAGAGGTATCCTCTGTCATGGACTGCATTTTACTTTCAGGTTAAACTATGGAGAATTGTAAGTCCTTTTATCTGTTGATTTTTTCCCCATTCTTGGTGCTGAGAGCTCTGCTCTGTTGTACTTTATCAGATATGGCTGAAAAAATCTGAAATAATCAGGAAAGCAATTTCCAAGAGGCTCTCTGAGACGAGATTGCTCTCTGTAAATCCACTTTTCACACCATTAGTGGTTGCTGTAGCAGAGGGGTAGAGGGAAAGCCAGGCCTAAGCAGAGGGCTTGGACAGCGCCTCTCCACAGAGCCCCTCTGCGTTTCTGCAATGTGGGAATGTCCCCTGCTCTCTGGATCTTTTGCTCTCTCACTCTGCCCAGATGGCAGGATAAGACAAAGAAAAAGATGAGAAGTTGTGATGCACAAGAGTAGCATATGTGACGAGGTCCACAAGAGAAACACAGAGGCACACAGAACAAGAAACAAAGAATAGAGATGAGAACTTGGGTGCTGCAGGCTTTCTAGCATGTCATTGTTGTGGAATGGAGGCTCTCGGCAGAGGTTGTGGACTCCACAGCATGTGGGTTTTAGTGCATAGCAGATTCTTAGAGGACCAGCAGTCCAGGGAGAGCCGACCAAGTTGATCAGGTCAATGTGTGTTGTGGGGGGAAGGACCAGTGTCCTCCTGAGAGCATCAACAACAGACCCTTTGTGCCAAGAGAGTCGATCAAGACGGGTTGAGAAATCATTAGAGGAGACCAAGGCTGATGCCCAGGACAAAATGGAGGACCAGCACAGGTCCGAGGCTGGCATTCAGACAACCCTTTCTCCATGTCAGGACGATGAGGCAAGGTCCCCCTGCTCCAACACTGGGGAGAAGATGAGATGACAGAGCAGGCAAGAATGGCATTGCAGCTGCCATGACATCCATATTGGCCAGATTTAAATCTAGTCCCGATGAGGTCAGATTAAAGGGGGGCAGCTTGAAGTGTCTGGTGCTGTTGTTTCTGTCCTGCTGACATCGGAATACAGTGCTGGATGCTAGGTTGAGTTGGATGAGAAGGTAAGAAAGCTGTAATTCTGCAGTTGTGAGCCTGTTTGTCTTCTTAGGTGAATAGGGAATGAGTGGGCCCCTGTTCTTTCCCTCACACTGGACTCTCCACCAGATGAGGGCTGTGGGCAGTTTTATGTCCATGCACGTCATTATTGAGGACAAATGCCCAAAATCAATCCTGAGGCATCTTTACACATCATCACTGGAGTCCATTTTTAGCAAAAATACATTGCGTAAAGCTGTTTAATTGTGTAATTTATTACAGCCTGTCAGTTAATGATTCACAGGCACGGCACAGATGGTGCCTCACCTGCTAAACAAGTTTATATTATGATACATTTTCAAGGGTCGTCAGGACCAGTTATAGTCTGTCATATATTACCAATATTTTTCTAAAATGGGCCCACGCCAGATTTCCAGCAGTTTGATGTGGTTTAAAAAATGTTGCTAGTCCATTTTAAGATTGTACTGTCTTACATATATTTCTTTTTATGCTTGTTAAACAGATGTTTTAATTATATTTTTTTACTCTATTTACATTAACCACTCTATGTCATTTTTTCCCCTTAAAATGAACACATATAAGACACATGATGTTGAGAGGTTTGAATTTCTTTGTATGCTTATAGACGGTTGGGAGATTTTTCTACCATTTTTTCCTTGTGCATTTAATTTTATTTAATAGAGAAAATTAGAAATTCATTTCATACACATGCAATTTTTAGCATTGCTTATAAATTATTTTAGTAATAGCTTTATAGAAATAAAATTCTTTTAACACAAAATCCACTCTGGTACAATTCAGAAGTTTCTTATCTCCTACCTCTCTGGTGATGGTTGTTCAGTGGATTTATATGTCTTTCTGAATAAAGAGGAAAACCTATAGATGTTCTACAAGGCCACTAATGATGTGGCCCTTTCTTTCTCTGTGACTTTACTAACTTATCCCACTAAGCATACAGTGGATGTGCAAAAATTATGTGAATGAGTAAGAAGTAAACTCCTCCACAGGGCTTATTTTCAAGGCCAGGACATATTTACATAATGGGAGGGAAGAGTAAGCCACAAAACCCTGGGAAGGCTTGCTGTGAGAAAGAGGAAAAAAAATTTTCTGTTTTCTCCAAATCACACTCCCAGACAGATTGGTTGACCTGAGCAGCACAGTGACCTGGATCAGACCCCTGCCCATCTCTCAAACTTCTGGGAAAAAGTGGGATGAGATGTTTCAGGCTTCCTGCTGTTCCTTTGTCTTCTGATACTTGAAAAATCTGAATTCACTTTTCTTTGTAACTTTTGATTTTGAGGGAAATGCATGAATGAATCTTAGTGAAAAATAAGCAAAAGAAAAATAAGGTTCTGGACAAAGCAATATTAAAAGTATTTTCTAAATAAGTCTAAAAGTACTGTCTTTGGGCATGGAACATATATTGGGGTGTGTGTGTGTGTGTGTGTGTGTGTGTGTATGTGTGTGTGTGTGTGTGTGTGTGTGTGTGTGTTGTTGATGGACCTTTATTTTATTTATGTGTATGTGGTGCTGAGACTAGAACCCATTGTCTCACACATGCTAGGCAAGTGCTCTACCATGGAGCCACAAACCCAGTCCTAAAGTATAATGTTTTAATTGACTGAAGCCTGGAATCTCTTGTCTGTTGCCCTTGAAATTAACTGATGGGGAGAACAGAGATGTAGAGCTCAGTCTTATTTGTAAAGACTGGGTATAGTGAAAGGAGACAGGCCAGGAGCCCAGAGAAAAGGTGACAGAAAAGTCTTTCTAAACACCTGATGAATGATGATCTTTGGGGACAGTGCAGGTGACACTCCATCCTGATGCTAAGTTGTATTGTCTTTTGTTACTTCTTCTCCCCTTCTCCTATTTCCTTCTCAGGCTTCAGCAGGGCTTTTCCAACATTACAAATTAGAGCAAGCCCTGCTTCTCTAAGCCATCATCACAGTTAGGAGCCCACGAGGACTGGAGAGAGTAGGAAAAGCTCTTGTGATGTCCTCAGAAGTTACTGAGGAAAACCAGGAGCAGGAGTGGAAGACTGGACTGTGGAAGTAATTAAGCAAAACTCTCAAGCATCTAAATCCTAACAAATATTACAGAAATGAATACATGTCTGTAAGTAGGTGGATGGATTTTGATGCTCTTTTATTTGGGAATCAAAGCTAAGAGTGAGCCCTAAATCTTAGTCTTTATTCTCAAGTAGTTTTTGTGGAACTTGTAGAATGATCTGAAAAGGAAGACTGTTGGAGGACCCTGCTCACAACACAGGTCAGGCACATGGGCAGGCAGCTGCAGTTCAAGGTCATGGCGCCAAGTACAGGGCCGCCCATGGCTGAGTATGGGCCTGCTGCCCCCAGTAGCCAGTTGCTGCTGTGGTGCCGCCCTGGTTCTGTCGTAGGGTTCTCATGGGGACCTCTACCTGTCAAGGTTCTAGTGCAACACTCCAGAGGCAGCTGCTTTCTATTCTGGCAGCTTTGATGAGTGTGGTGTTTTTTCTAGTACTCTTAAGCTCCTGGAATTTTTCAGGATGGCCCGCTGTGATGATGAGTGATGGCCAGTCACTTTTGTAATGGAAACTGGGTCCCCCGGGCACCAGGTTACCCCCATTAACATTTCTCAGCCCTCTGTTGGATAGATTACTGACTCTTTTCATAAGCTTTCTGACCTTGTCTTAAGCTTTACAATCCATGGTGATGAATTTATGGAGTGATTGTGACTATGTATGAGTCGTGTAACGGAGATAAATGGGCATTCGATGTTGACAAAGCAGAGAAAAAAAATATTGTTCTTCACACCTTTTGTTAGCAAAGTCATGATTCACTGTAGCTCTTCTTTGGTGATTTATCTATAAATCTTCTTCTCACTTAGTAAAATGCCCCCGTTGCTCCTGCCAGCCAGCACCATGCTTCTGTAACACACTATTACAGCCGTATTGGGGTCAAGGTGCAGAGTACTTGGGGCTTCACAGTAGTGCCATTTTACTTTCTGCTTCTAAAAAATGCTCTAATGGTTCCTAGGACATATTAATTCCCTTCTGCATTGTTCCTCATGACTTACTTGGTCAGCAACCATACCTAGAGCTCTGGCTATGTTTCTCTAATAAAGTTGTTACACATTTTCTATGCAGTTTGGAAGCAAATTATATAAAAATATACTTTAGGACTTGAGAATGTTGGGGATTGTCACTCTTCAATTGTGTTCCAAAGAATAACTTCTATAGGAGACTTGGACCTAAACACTGGAATGTTACTATTAAATCTGTAGCTCATTTGTTGTAGGCTGCCATTAAATAGGTGTATTCTCCTCTTCAAGCTCCAAAATCAAGGAGTGTTATAATTATTTTTGAAAATATTTTTTTTTCTTTCTTCTCAGGCAAAGGCAAGTATGTCGGTGGATTGCAATAACTTCAGGGAAATCATCTGCTGTGTGTGGACTTCCTAGCTACACTTAAGAACTCAGGCAGTTACTCTTCTTCAGGCCTATGGTCTCTTGGCACCTCTTTCATGTGGTTCATGGGTTCTCCCAAATCTTCTAGATTAAAGTTCAGATCCAAAACACCCAAGTTACCATTTATGAAGGTCAGGCAGTCCACAGGGAGAGGACATTACCACACAGTGTGGTAGGCCAAGGAGTCAGTACTCTTCATTAAGACTTAGGGAGGTTTATACATGAAGCTGAGCTGGAACCTCTAAACATGCTTGCAACAGAGGTAGGTAGAGTTTGGGCTTGTAGAGATGTAGAGATATATCAACCAGGGAAGGGCAGCAACAACTGATTTAGATTTCACAGAAGAGATTCGGGCATCTCAGTTTATATTGTATGAAGATGACCAGTAAAAAAAATCACTAAAAAGAGTTTGAAGCCAGATCAAGTTAGCCTAATGGTCCCATTAAGAATTCTGAGTTTTGTTCTATAGGCAGAAGGTACATTATGTTTTTACCTTGGGTAGGTGACATAATTAGAGCAGTCCCCTGGGAAGACTTAATCTGGCTGTAATGAGTTGGATGGATCAGGGAGAAAATGGAAGGAAGGCTATCAGCTAGGCAGCTGTAAAAACAGCTGCCTAGCTGATAGCCTTCCTTCCATTCAGGCATGTGTAATGAGGACCTGACCTCAGAAAATAAGAGTTTCATTATCAAGAAGAGGCAGAAACATGCGACCTTCTGGTACACCTGATAGAATAATTCCAGGTAAGTTAAAAAAAAAAAAAAAAAAGGGCCGTGAAGCAAATGATGAAGAAATTCAAACAGTTCTGTCATGTAATGTAAACATGTCACTCGCTCAAAGCGTGTTATACTAATATTACATGACAGTGACCTCTAGGTTATTTTCTATTACAAGAAGTTGCAGGAGCTGATAAGGCTGTGACTAATTTAAAATATAATTGTTGTTCTGTCTTCCTGTGGCATCGTTTGTGTTTCATTTCCTTTAAGTAAACAGCATGAAGAATTATAGTCAAGTTCAACATCTATTTCTAGAAATAGAAAAGGACTTGAGAAAGGTCACAAC
Organism: Callospermophilus lateralis; assembly: GCF_048772815.1. Taxonomy (NCBI): domain Eukaryota; kingdom Metazoa; phylum Chordata; class Mammalia; order Rodentia; family Sciuridae; genus Callospermophilus; species Callospermophilus lateralis. The sequence goes on from NW_027510159.1 coordinate 165,026, forward strand.
GTAGAAAGCAAATTTGATCCTTAAGTTCTCAGTGCCATCCATGGTGGCATGTGGCCTTTGTGGGTGAAGACCTTGTCCCGGGTCCTCTGCTCTGGCATTGAGTGAGTTTTTCAAACACTGACATAAGTGAAGGATGTAAAGAAAACACAAAGTTTGTGTTGCTGAGGGAAACTGCTAGGCAAAGAGATGGGTAAAAATTCATCTGGAGGAGAGAGGTCCTAAATCCTAGAGTGGTAGCTCTGGGAGGGATTTCAGAGATCATCTGGGTAAGAGCTGAGGTAGGCTGAAGTGAGTTCAGATTCGCAGCTGCCCAGCATCAAAAGTATGTCCCACACTTTGCTAGCTGCCTCGTCTGTGATACAGTTTCTCCATCTGTACAGGAAGACCTATCCACCTCACTATGCCACCACAAGGGATAAATATGTTAATAACTGGAAAACCCTGGGCCTGGTCCATGGCAGATACTCAGTTGTCACACAAGCTAAGATCAAGGCTGATTCACGTTTCCTCAGAGTGGACCACAATCTCCCTTCATGGGTCCTTACTTCTCCTCCTTTAATCCCTCTTGAAAGGAACATTCAAGCAAGATTCCTCTAAATTTGGCATTCCTGTTGATGTCACCTTCTACATCAGATTGTTTCTGTCTTTCCAAAGAGGCTAATAAAGTCAACTTAACAAAATCAATCATTCAAAAAATATAATAAGTACCTACTCAATGAAAGGAGCATGCTTTTATAATAAATGACATGCCATCATTAAACACTTAATTATTACCTATTTTCTCACAATATATTAATCATCGTTATTATTTTTAGCCAGGATTAAGAAGCAGTGTTCTGTAATGAAGTGCTCAGGGACTTGAGGTGTGGGCAGAAATCAGCACCTCTGGTGAGGGCCCGAGTCACAGCGGCCAGATTCAGCTGTGGTTGGGAAGGACACCTTGTGGGATTTAGAATGGGCCTCAAAGCACAGGGTTTATTTAAATTTCTGAAAATATTATCCAATGTAATACAATTAGCAGAAAAACATGGCAGAGACGATACAATGTCAAAGCAAACTAGAAAATATGAGAAAGGAGAAGAGAAAGGAAGAAATAGCCCGGGAGTGCCCACTCTGGACAGGGCTCTGGGTTACCCAGGAGTGCAGTTCATAGAGAAAAGGAAGAATAAACACCTCACTTTTCCCTTTATCCACCCAGTTTTTAGATCTGTTTGATGTGTCTCAATCCATTGCAATTCTTATTCCTGTTGAAGCTTGGATTTCCCTATTTGTAAGAGGCTGGGAAATTCCTAGACATCTGAAGGATCAGATAGATATTCAGACTCTTCATTTAAAAAATATTGAATGTCAAGATACTCTCCTTGTTGGTACAAATATGTCAAAATAGACTCTACTGTCATGTGTAACTAAAGAGAACAAATAAAAAATATTTAATATTTTCCATTTTTCAAAGAGTATTGTTTCTTTTAATGGAATATGGTGTTTTGTGATTGCAACTGCTATTTGCTACCCCATGGATTACTGTTTCTACATCTTTTAGAGTACAGAAGTTGGTCATAATTAAAATACCTTATGATTTTAAATCCTTTGGGTATATGCTGAGGAGTGGGATAGTTGGGTCAAATGGTGGTTGCATTATAAGACTTCTAAGGAATCTCCATACTGCTTTCCAGAGCAGTTGCACCAATTTGCTGTCCCATCAGCAATGTCTGAGTGTACCATTCCCCTTGCATCCTCGCCAACACTGATTTTAGCTTTTATTCTTGATAGTTGCCATTCTGACTGGAGTGAGATGAAATCCTAGAGTAGTTTTGACTTGCATTTCTCTCATTGCTAGAGATATTGAACATTTTTTCATATATTTGTTGATTGTACAGTGACACAGACACATCAATATATATAGCAATTCAATTCACAATAATTAAACTATGGAACCAACTCAGGTGCCCTTCAACAGATGAATGGATAAAGAAAATACGTCATATATACACAATGGAATATTACTCAGCCTTAAATTAAAATGAAATTATGTCATTTGTCAGTAAATACATGGAACTGGAGAATATTATGGTAAGCAAAATAAGCCAATCCCAAAGAAACAAAGGCCAAATGTTTTCTCTGACATGTGGATGCTAATTCACAATGGGGGGAGGCTAGGTAAGAATAGAGGTACTTTGGATTAGATAGAGGGGAGTGAAAGAAGGGGAGGGGTAAAGAGATAGGAATGAATGAATGAATTGGACATGATTACCCTATGTGTATAAATGACTATACGACCAGTGTGATTCTACATCATGTACAACCAAAAGAATGAGAAATTATACTCCATTTATGTATGATGTGTCAGAATGTATTCTATTGTCATGTATTACTAATTAGAACAAATTCAAATTTTTTTAAAAAAATAAAGATGATGGGCTGAGGATGTGGCTCAAGCAGTAGCATACTCACCTAGCATGCGTGGGTTCCTGGGTTCAATCCTCAGCACCACATAAAAATTAAAAAAATAAAGATGTTGTGTTCACCGAAAACTAAAAAATAAAGATTAAAAAATTCTCTCTCTCTCTCTCTCTCTCTCTCTCTCTCTCTCTCTCTCTCTCTCGAAAAAAAATAAAAATAAAATAAAGATGATCTGCAGGGGAAAAAAACACCCTGTGATTTAATACTGAGGTTTCCAACACACACACACACACACACACACACACACACACACTCACACACATTTGTAGAGTTGTTACTTCGTTTCCTCTATGTTACATCTATATTTCTCCACTGACAGTCCTAATATTCCAGGGGATGAGATCAGAATGTGCCATGGATATTGTTTTGCATATCCCCACATGCATACATGTTTCAGAGTAACAATACTATTTTTACACTGCTCCCAATTCCAACTACTCATTACATGTTTACATTCTTCCCATATGCTATTCCATTTTGCCCATAATATTTAATGGCTGTACTATATCATCACCAGATCATGCAGCTATAATCTAAGATCCCTCATTTGTAACCTCCTTGTTTTGTTTTAATTCTGCAAGTAATTAGCTAGACCACGGGTCTTTATGTTGATGTTTCCTTTCTGATTTTCAGTGTCTGAAACTTGATCTTTAGTAGACTCCTTAGGAAGGGATTACAGGGAAACTGAATTATTGCAGGTGATGTGTGTCCTGTTTACTAAAGGGTGAGAAAGCATCTGCAAGGCCCTGGGCTTGGTCCCCAGCACCACAAAACAGATAAACATAGCAACAAAGACATGAAAGAACCAATAATTCAAAGGCAATGTTTCTGAACATGAAAGCAGTTGTTTGCATTTTTCCCTTCTTCAGTATCTAATTATTGTACTTTATTTTCTTCTGAAATAATACCTTGTAAAGAAGGGCCAATGAAGATGTAATTGTTTGGCCCTTATGAGTTACCACTCTCTTTGCCTAGATTTCAAAATGATTATTCATTGTGATTTTAAATTTCAAAAAGGGGTATAGAATTTTTTATTTCCAAAAGTTTGGCTTAGTAAATTTCCTGATGCACTTTTTTTCTTTTGCATTCCTTTTAGTTTAAACTTCATTTCTAAAATAAATTATTTGTTTTTATTTTTTTCAGCATTTCTAACTACTGAGTACTGTTTCTAATACATGTTGTTCTTATGAGTTATATATCATTTTCTTAAATATTTCAAACTGCTTTTTAATTTATACATTAAAGCTTTGACCAGTTTTTGAATAGTTGTTTTTTATTATCCATGAGGAAAATATTCTATTTTTTGTTCTTTTCCCTTAAGGTATCATTGTATGGGATTTTCCTTAAATGTTTTTATCTTCATTTTTCACGTGGATTTAGTTAGTTTTCTTTTAGCTTTTAGTGGGAGATGGGACTAACTTCACCAATGTTCCTGTTTTGTTGTTTTAATATAGTGTTCAAAAAATAAGTAGGAGTTTCTTCTGATATTTCCTGGTTCTGTCTGTTATGATTTAGATAGGAGGTGTTCCCAAAAAGCTCATGAGTGAGAGGATGTAAGAAAGCTTAGAGGTGAGATGATTAGGTTTTGAGACTTTGAGCCTAACCAATGCATTAATCCCCTGATAGGGATTAAGTGGGAGGTAACTGAGAAGCAGGTCAAATGCGGCTGGAGGGGCTTGGGATATGTATTTTGCCCTTCATGAGGGGAGAATTCTCTCTCTCTGCTTCCTAAAGCTATGTTCTGAGCACTTTCCTCCACCACACTCTTCCACCGTGATGTTCTGACTTATCTCAGGCCCAGGGCAATGGAATCAGCCATCAATGGGCTGAGAACTCTGAAACTCTCAGGCCCCAAGTAAACTTTTCCTCTTGAAATTATTCTTGTCAGGCTTTTGGTGACAGCAGTGAAAAAGCTGCTCCCCAACTTTAACTCTTTTTCTAAACTTCAGTTTTCTTTATTCTGCTTTAATTTTGAATCTACTTCCACTGGTTTTTCTTCCCTGTGGGTTTCTGTCCTGGAAAAGTCCTGATAGTACATGCTCACGTGTACACAGGATGGAAGCTGCTGCTGCCCTTCAGACTCTACTTGGGACACTCATCCACCTGCCATTGGCAAGGAAATTTCTTCCCCATGCCCTGCTGCTGTTTGCAGATTGGCCTACCTTCTGGTTCCAGTCATACTCACTGGAAATTCAGGGATTCTGCTTTCCATCTGCTACTCTGTTGCTTCTCTTCACCTTCAGCCAGATGTTTCTAACATGCAAGTTCCAGTTGGTTTAGCTTTGCACCTAGATTTAATGTCAATGTTGGCCCTGGGTAGATGACAATGCTACCTAGTCCCTCTTTTTTTTTCTGTGTGGGCATTCAGAAAGATTTAGGAGCTATGTTTTGCTTCCCAGGGTTACTATACACTTGGAATTCGATTTTGGAAACCTGAACACTTAAAATCAACCTGTTACCTTCTCATATGAATGTAGTAAAGGTCACAGCTCAAATATTTATTTTGGGTCTGGGGTAGTGGCTCAGTGGTAGAGCATTCTTTTAGCACATGTGACATACTAGGTTTGATTCTCAGAACCTCATAAATATAAATAAATAAAGGCAGTGTGTCCATCTGCAACTAAAAAAATATTAAAATAATACCTATTGTGTATACAACTGAGTTGTCATGTGGAAAATCCATCTAGAAAATGACATTTGAATCTATTTTAATTACACTCTGGATATTCGTTGACCTTTTCTGTTGTATACTCTAATGCTTCTGATGACTCTCACACATTTTAAATAGCTGAGACATAAACCTTTTTCAAGTACAGCATAGTGGAAAATGTGTGGATTTTGAAACCAGGGACAAAAGTTCAAATCTTTCACCTACCATTTGATTCCTGTGAGAATGCAGGCAAAATAGTTAATAATACTGATATTCTTATTTATAAACTCTATTTTTCTTGCTACATAGCACGTTTTGAATAAAATTTAGTTTCTTTCCCCAATTCCAGATTCTTCAATACTATGTAAAGACTGAAACTTGAATAAATTGTCATTTTCCCCAAAGAATTGTTTGTTTTATTTTTTAAAACAAAGTAGAAATTGTTTTCTTAGATTAGTTTTGATTTGTTCCTACCTTCTCAATTTTGGGAACTATGAAAAAGAAAGGAAAACAATAGAGAATTTAGAAAGTATCTCTTTGTATAGACTGGGGCAAACCTAGATTCTTTCTTTATTCTACATGTGGATTGTCATATAATGAATTACAAATAGAATTCAACTTCTTTGAACTTCTAGAACTGGGCGCAGGAGGTACTCAGAAGATAGGCAACCATGATTAAAAAGCTTTCTCAAACACAAACTTTGAACGTGCTGTGGTTTGATTTTTTTTTAATGCAAGTATAAGCAGAAAATAGCATTTTCTCGCTCCATGAAGTCACACCTCTCTTTGTCAATGGAATAGTTGATAAATCTGTGAAAACAAAATTAAATGTAAATTGAGCTTTCCATCTGGCCAATGTGACACTCTCAAATTCAAGCCACACAACCTGCCTTTGAAGAAATCTTTGTGTGAAGTATATGCTGGGTTGACATTTTAAAGGGGTCCTTTCATAGTTCAAGAGGGTATTTTAGGCCATTTGAGAAAAAAGGTCAAACCTTAAACTGGACAAAAGAATAATCTAGAAGAAGAAATACATAGCTACCTTTAACCTGAGACTTAAGCAATGTCTGTATTTAAAACTATGAATTCTTCTGTTAGTTACTCATCATAAGATTTTTGCAGTGTGCTTATTTTCTTTATATTCAACTTTTTTTTCAGGCTTTGGTGAGGTATAATTGACAAGCAAAAAGTACATATTATTCGAGATGTACAATCTGATGATTTGATATATGTAGACATTCTGTACTGATTACTACAATCAAAGTAATTAACATATTCTTCACCACCTTTAGATCTGTTTGGTGTTAGGGGGTGAGGGATACTGAATGTCCATGCTCTTAGCAAATTTCAAGTGAATGTACAATTTTATTATCTGTAGTTACTATACTATGATCAGATCCCCAGAATTTACTCATAACTGAAAGTCTATACCCTTTGACCAGCTTTTCTCCATTTTCCCCTTGCCCCAGGCTCTTTTAGTTTCCCTTTCTTCCTTCTTGGAGCTATTTCATTGATTTCTAAGAACTCAAGGCAGAGGGGAAGGAGGAGCAGAAGGACAAGAAAATCTATTAGAAATTCAAGAACTCATTTCAGAGAGATGCATTCAAGGGATTCAACACTGGATTCAGCCAGACAGGAATACTAAGACCAGCTGGGTCATTTAGTAACTGAGCAATGCTGATCAAGTGTCTTGATCTCTGTAGGATTCATAAATAAGTGTCATATTGTCTGTAAAGCATTTGACACCTGGAAAATACTCATTAAAATGTTGTTTTTATCAGCATATGGTTTGAGAACTACATTAGAATATGTTTTACTTTGGTAATTATTTTCAGTGATCCCATCCTTTACTGTAATGACCCATCAATATGTAGTGAGATCATTTCCTCTATGTTTAATAGTGTACCTGTGATGTGGAATTAAAGGAAATCATGTGGTCAAGTTATGTGCACAGTCAAGCCATATGTTGTAGATGCACCATGTTCAGAGGAGAGTCATTTGAATTCTCCTTTTAGGTATGGCTTATAGTTTTCCAGAGGGAAGACTAAAATGCAACCCTTTGTGAACTAATGAGGAAGCCCCTAGACAATAATCATTTCTAAAGTACAGTTCTGGAGGGTAGATGTTCTTTTCTCAGGCAGGACAATGCAAAATTGGAATTTCTAAAATCAGAGGTGGAAGTGGAATTTAGATGCAGGATATTTAGTATGATTTTGGGCACCTATAACAGGAAGGGGAAAGAAGGATTGGGAGCTGAAAGAACATGAATCTCTATGCAGCCTGACAGTCTCTGTAAGTGCACCAGGGTGTTCTGGACCAAACATTTGCCATTGTGTAATTAGAAACATCCAGACCTTTCTACTACTGCCTTGATCAGTCTCTGAGTCTGGGCTGTGATAGAAGGCGGGACCTTAGGTACCGTGGCTCTCTGCAGCTAAGACATCCCAGCTAAAGCTGGAGGTTGATTACTTTTCTGCGCCTGGCTGCAAGTTCTTCTTCAAAAAGGTTCTGTCTTTATACCTCTGTGTTTACCACAAAGACACTTAAATAAGACCATGTGTAATCTGAGAATTGTAAATGCAGATGTGGGAAAACTCTTCCACTATGCTCTAAGTTATTATTCTTATAATAATTAAGGCATTTGAAAAGAAAAGAACACCAAAGACTCCAGGGGAAAACTCACTAAGAAAGAAGGAAGAATCTGAGCCAAGGGCTAGGATTAGTACAAGTACCTTAGGGTTTTGTTTTTGGTGGAGAACTGTTTCTGGTTATTTTTATTGGCATGCAAAGTTTGTAAACAAAATCAATTGTCAACTTCTCCTCAAGGCATTTTTCTTCTTCTGAATTTAATTGATATCTTATGTTTAAAGTAATTCATTTGAGTGCTAGCTTTTCATAATATTGGAATATTTAGAAATACTTTAGTGCCTCCATTTTTATATATGTACACTAGAATACTCATTCACTTTTCCTTTTCTACACGAAATCTATTGCAAAATTCTGCATTTACAATTCTCAGATTACACAGGGTCTTAATTGAGTGTCTTTGTGGCAAACACAGAGGTATCAAGACAGAACCCCTTTTGAAGAATGACTTGCAACCAGGCACAAAAATGCAATCAACCTGCACTGTATAACCATGGAGATGGCATGATATTATTGGTGTCATAGACCAATCACAGAACAGTAAGTGAGTCATTACTCAACCTGGGAAGCCCTGTCTGGGTGTGTAATGTGTGGACTGAAGGAGATATAGTGTTGAGGGACAGTGGACATGACCAGTGGCTGTGGGCATAGGAAGCTGGGCCATGCTCTGCAGTGAGCCAGTCTCCATAAGGAGGAAGATACTTCAAAAGCTATGCTTGTGGCTTAGATGAGCAAGAGCACTGTAGACAATTCACCAGGAACACTCTTCCTTGTCCTGGAGGTGGAGAGGGACATGGCCCTCCTTTGGACAGAGCAAACCCCTAGGTTTTTTGAAAGTGTATGTATGTTGGAGAGGGGTGTTGGGATGGGGAGGGGAAGATCTTTTGCTGGTATGGGTCTATTTTTGCTAGAAAGGGTGCAAACCACTAATAGAAAAAGTTAAAGAAATATATTCAAATTTACACGATAAGACTGTGAAGTAGATCATACCGATGACATATCAGGGAGAAATGAAGAGGTAATTCTTAGAGAAGAAACCTGTGTTTCAATATCCTTTTTGAACTTCAAGAAGATACAGTATAGTGTGCATGGCTTCCTCTTTTCAGAGCTACATTTTCTATGATAAAACAAAACACAATAAAAAACAAAAACAAAGACAAGGAGAAACACTGTTGAACTATATCTCACAAATTCTTTTCAATATTTTAATGTTTACAACTCCTAAAGTGATATTTTATGAGATTTTAGTCTCATAAAATGGTGAGAAAGTTGACATTTTATATTTCTGTAATAATTAGGAACAAATAGATCCTCCATAGCTCTGACTTCAGTTTCCAGAACAATGAAAAACAGTGTTTATAGATACTGCCCTTTAAATTGGTTTACATTTTTTTTCTAAGTACAAAACTCTAGCAGCCATTAGTTAATGAAGTTGAAACCCCAAACCATTACCTAGAGTATCAAACAAAGCTCACAGCCATCCATTTTGGAAACGAGACTGGTCAGCTTCTCATTTTGGGCAATATTCAGGTGTATTTCCAACTGAATGCTGCATAAAGAACTCCCTCCCTCCAAATATTTTTACTTCTCTTGCTCAACAAATTTATTAGAGCAAGTATTTTAGGGCTCAACATTGCACTACCTTTCTCTTTAAAATTTTAGCAATGCATTTAATATGAAATTCTTCTTCTTCTCTCCCCTTTGCAAGTGATTAGTGTTATCCTGAATTCCTCATATCCTATATGGCCTTTATTCTATATTTCAGTGTTATTTCTCTTCAAATGTGACTGAGATGTTCTCTTCTAGCATCTTTTTTGATAGACAAGGCAATTCATTTTGTTGTCTAACCTCTATATCAACGTGACAGAAGATTCAGTGGTTTAACAGCTGAAGAAATTCTCATTACATGAATGAGATTTAGACAACGCTTCCATTAACAGTACTTAAGATCAACATCCCTAAACATCCATTCAAAAATCAAGGGCTTATTGTGTGTTTGAACACTCTAGAGCCAAAGTGTGTTTTTTATTCAAGCTGTCTACATATCAGATGAACATAAGCTATTTTCTCCACTTTAACAAAAAGGGAGGAAGCATGTTTTTGTGTTTTTGGCTCAGAGAGGTCATGCTGGAAAGCTCTGGTTTTCAGACATTTTCCATGACTCCTGTGCAGCTCCCAATCTGCATGTTTCCACCGTGTGTATCTCCCTGGTGTGAAATTGATTAGGAGCAGCATGGCTCTGTCACCGAGAGTTACAGTGATGGGGAAGCCTTTCTTGTTGATGCTGTATTGTGCCCGCACACCCCTTCGACATTACAGAAGCTGAGAATGGCGTGCCCCGATGAGTCAAGGTCCTCAGGGATGGGGTTTCCATTTTGAGAAAAAAATAAATAAAAATTGTGTTCTCTTGTTCTCAAAGAATGAACAGGCTGTGAGATGGAAATGCCTCTCAATATGATAGTGAATATCTGCAGAGTGATACTTGAAGACAGAAAATGTGAGAAAACGATCCATCGACAGCTTGAACACTAACCCTTTCTAAGGCAGGTCAGACTTCAAATTCCTTGAACTTGGGAGCTTTTACTCGTTCCTTCTATCATATAGAATTATTTATTTGCAAAAATGTGTGCCCGTGTTCCTCAGTAAGTACATGCACTAAATGAGATTATGCAGACACTGACAGGTAGTGTTAAAAAACTGGGTTCTAATGATGTCAACTAAGCCAAAATACCGAAATATCCCTATTGAGGTTTTTTTTTTTTGAGAGAGCTTAATATTTATTGTTTCGTTTTCAGCAGACACAACATCATTATTATATTTCTATTTGGTGCTGAGGATTGAACCCAGCGCCACGTGCATGCCAGGCAAGTGCGCTACCGCTTGAGCCACATCCCCAGCCCCCAGGTTAATACATTCGTAAAAAGAAAATGCTATTTAATAACCATAGAAATGGAATATTAAAGATCTTTTTAAACTACTTTTTTAATACATATTTTCTTTTATCTTTCTAAAACCTTCTAAAATGTGTAAATTTATAAATATACACATTAAGGAACAAGAGATCCTATGGCAATAAGTAATATATCAAAGAATCAAAACCTGATAAATTCAGTGCTAGAATTAACAGTTTTCCTGAAATGCAGGTCAACGATGTCTCTAATGCAGATAGTAAGCAAAACATTAAAATAACTAAATAACTGTAATTGAAATGATTCAGCAAACTATTTGGCATGACCATATATGGCCTCAATTTTAATCAAATATATATTAGATTTATTTATAATATATAGGTTAATTTATTCCTTTATGATCACTATCTCTTCTTTGAGAAACGACCTCTAGTAAACAGCCTCATTTGGCCTCAGGATGTGTGTACAGTAAGAAAAAAAGTCTCAAGAGTTCTATTATATTCATAATATATTCACATATTCCCAAGGTCTCTCACATACTAGTCAGTGTTTGCAAATACAATGATTTAAGTGGACAAATGATCAATTATGCATTTTAAAATATAAGAAAATCTAGTACTTTAAATTTTTTTAATGGTTTCAAATGGTTAAATTTCAAGAAGTATGTGTGGCTTACAGACGTATGCGTGAGCCTGGGGCCTGCTTGATGTCACCACTCTGTGGAGAGCGGCAAGTGCTACATATTGGGGCACTTCCTGGAGACCAAGTGGGTTTCTGATCAGAGAGGCTGGCAACTGTGAAGAGGGACCAGGACTTGGAGTTTAGCTTTGTCTACTCTGGACAGATTTGTCCCAGATGTTATGGTCAGGAAGTCATGACACTCAGCTGGGCTGAAGAGGTTGCCTCATGGATATATATAACCATTCTATGGAATGGCAGAAAGCCAGTGCCTACCTTCTAACCTCCCTCTTACCTTCCAAGAAAGTGGGAGACTGGTTTGGAGTTGAATTAAAGAGGGAAAAACAACAACGGGAAGAGCAAAGATTGGGTAAAACGAAAACAGTGTGCTCACAGGTAAAACTTTGCAAACGCTACAGTAGCTTTCCTCTTCATTCTGAAACCTCTGCTTGACACCTACAACCTTTTCATAATAAATACAAATATAATCCCAACTCCTGTTGCCCATAAATTTGAAGGCATGTTGTCTCTAATGGTATGAATGGCTGTGTGATTGCTTCTTAGCAAGACACACTAACCTTGGAGTCACTTTGTACCTTACTTATCTTCTCTGGTCACATCCCAGCTGCCAGACACTCACTCACCTAATACCAAGTTGTGTAGGGCCCAGTCCCACTGGAAGTGGAATGGGTAGAAGGTGACATGGGTAGAGATGTTGCCTCCCTGTGGGGTCAGATCTGGTCAGGGAGTTTGCAACGTGGTATGTTGCTGAGCCGCCTCCTGCCTTGACATTTCTCCTTAACAGCTTTTTGGTGAGATGTTCCTTCAGGGCTTTTCAGATGCCTCTTTCTGCATGCTTGGGTTTCTGGGTTTTTATTCAGCTATGAAATTTTCTACTTCCAGCAGAGAACAATACTGATCTTGCTAATATCACACAGACTGCTAAATCATACGTGCTTCAGGGTGAAAGGGAAGAATAGAACTCATAAAATTCTCATCCTCATTAGGTTAAAAAAAAAAAGACTGAGATATTGCACCTTTTTCTTTGCTCTGGTTATGTTGCACAGACTACTGATAATGATGCTGTACCGTGGGGTCTTTGCTTTTCCCCTCACCACCTGGTTTTCATTTACTATTTATGTGTAGTGTTAGGATGGTAGAATATTGGAATATTCATTCCAATACAATGAATCTTTCAAAGTGAGTTAAAATAACTTCCTGCTAAACCAGAAGTACAACGGAGGAGTTCGGTATGGAAGCATCCTAGAATATTGCCCCTGATTTTATTAAGAATTATGGAATGCGAATATTAACAGAAGTGGTTTTATGTGAGGCAAAATTGTCTCCAATTTACCATTTAGTCTACAAAGCGATATATTTTATGAAGGTGAAAACCTTTAAATGTAATTCCAACCTCTTTTATTCATGTAGTTAGTAAAAAAAAGAAAAACACAGTACTCATGTATGTTAGGCATTAAAGTGGATTTTCATAAGGTAAACATGAACATTTTAATTAATTTAGGAGAAAAGCATATGATTAATAATTTACAGAATTTATGTGGCTTTTGTTTTCCTGAATCTTGTCTCTGTTCCATCATTTCAGTAAAAAGCAGAATTTATCATAAGGGGAAAATATGGTGGTTTCCTGCATTTCCATAGCTAATCTCCTTTATTATCCAAAAACCTAGCTTTTATGGCCCCAAGCAATAATTTTTATCTACTAAGGAAGTTTTAAGTATGGATTAGTTTTGAATTTTTTTTCACCTTTGCTCAACTTCTATAGATTCAGAAAAGTTTAAAACATCAGGGCTCACAGTCTTTTTCTCTCCTTTTAGAGTTTCTGAATACTCTGATTATAATTCAGGCTCTTACATTACCATGAGTCTACTACCAACATGCCAACTAAAATTTCCATCCTTAGGATTAAAATTCTGTAAACTCTTTTCCACTTTTGCTCTTTACCAGGAGTCAGGAGCTCACATTCCCCATTACTATTCTCCTGTGATTTCTTTTTGCTTCTTCACCCTCTCCATTTTCTGAAAGCCCAGCTGTGCCAGGAACATAGCTCAGTATGTTGGATGCCTGACCCGCCTTTTCCATTTCCTGTTCCTTTGATGGGACTTGGTCTGGCAGGCAGTCCTCCCCGAGAAGCTGTGTCCTCTCGGCCCTGGTACCTCTCTTCTCAGTCCTTCTCTCTCATGATCTCTCTCTCTCCCTTGAGCATATTCAATAGCCAGTTTTTCAGTCTCACAATGTTTCATTAACTCCAAAAAATATTAAAATCGAAGGTTGGCCTTGGTGTCTTCCCTCAGCTGTTCAATGCTTCTCAGATATGTAGGGTAAGGTGTTGAGCAACTCCAGAAGAAGAAACAAAATGATGTGTACCACCTTCTTACTTTTTTTCCAGTAGCATGTCCATGCCCCTTATTTATCTTGGATCAGTTTCCTACTTATGATAAAGGAGCAAATCTGAAACCACGCCGTGTCTGGGATACCCCAGCTCCGGAGGATACACTGGCCCTTAGAGGAGGAAGGCCAGCCTCCTGCCCTCTGTGCTGTGCTCAATCCTACAGCCACATGCAGAGAGGGCACCTCAAGAGTCACTCAGTCCTCCTGCTGCTGCTGCTCAGCTGCCACTGAGAGAAAAGATGACCTTGAAATAAGGGTGTGCTAGGCCTTGAAAGAAGCATCTAAGCACCACACTAAGCAAGAGCATCTCTCATGTCCCTCCCAACACCACCTTACCCAGCATTGTGTTCCCGCTGCTAGATCTCCCAGTCCCCTCTTTCCTTTCATTCCTCCCCCATCTAAATTCTAGTCCTCAGACTCAAATAAGTTAATGAACTGCCATATTACCACCTGTGCCTTTGCCTGATCTATGGAGAACTGCTTCTTCTGCATTTCTGATTCTTGGCCACTGTTACCATTCCTCAAAGCTTTGGACCTCACTCTGACTGTGAGGTGTGTGTGTGTGTGTGTGTGTGTGTGTGTGTGTGTGTGTGTGTGTGAGACAGAGAGAGAGAGAGAGAGAGAGAGAGAGAGAGAGAGAGAGAGAGAGTCTCTCTGTGTGTACACACACATTCATTTAATTACAGTCTAGAAGTATACACATGGACTTTATTCTGATAACTCCATTTTCTTTTTCATATATTTGTTCACCGTGAATAGTGTAGCTTCAAGCAAAAAACCTTTCATTCTTTGTCTTTATTTGAAATGCAGAGTTTCACATATTGGATTCAGAAAATCAAGGATTTAAAGCAGATTAAATTGTGCCCAAAGGGCAGAACTGTATCGGCAAATGGACCATAGGGCCATTACTAATATTCTTGAAAATTTCTCCTAAATGGTCAGGTTACAAAGGGATATTTTTCCTGCCTTCTTTTCATGGTCCTTTGCTCTGCATTTCTGATTTTAGACTATTTCATGGACAGTGACTCAAATCCAGAACAACCCAAATTTTGGCATCTCTTTACAAGAATATGGAGCCCTGGCTGCACGCTGGCTTTGCTTTGATGTCCCCAAATAGGGTCTGGTGTCCTGTGTGCACTTTTCCAGCATTTGGCATTGTCTTGGATTAGACTTTAGATCACTCATGAATAGGTTCAGTTGTCCAAAGAAGAAAACCAAAACAAATCAGTAAACGGTTTATTTCTTAGATGAAAAATGGTCCTGGGCAATTCGAGGTCAACATGAAAGCATTGTGGGCATTGCAGGGACATGGCTCCTTCTACCTTCTGCGCCATCCTCATCATAACCTTGAGGCTGCTCCATCTTCCCCAACGACAGTTTGAGCTCTAGCCAGCTAATCAGCCTTCCCGGAAACAGGTAAGAGATGGGAAGAGATTAAGGAAAAAAGACTGAATAACAATGTCTAAAAATTGTCCAAATATAATGAATACCACAGAGCTAGAGGTTAGTGTCTATTATCACTAACTAGCTTAAAACAGTGAAAAAATAAAATCTTAGAAGTAGATGAAGGACAGGGAGAGCACTTTAAATACAGACGAACAAAAATAAGGATGGTGGCACATTTCCCAGAAACAGTGACAGCAAGAAGAGAGTGGAACACGACCTTTAAAGTAATAAAAGGGGAAAATTCTTTTAATTTAGGATTTGTTATCCAGTAGAAATATCTTTGAAAAATGAACTTGACATTTAAGGTTTTTTTTTAGACACCCCAAAGCTGAAGGAATTTTTCACTGTCATTAAATTCTCTGCTTGATCGAAGTTTAGTGAGGCTTTTGAACCTTCCCCTTATGTGCCCATTCTTATAAAATCTCGTGTTAGGAAAACCCTTGCTGGGTCAGTCGAGTAAGATTTCTGACCCTTGATATCTGGTCACCCTCAAAATCTCATCAAATTCCCGGTGACCCATTACCTCCCAGCTGATGTCCGATCACCCTAACAAGTCTTCAGATTCGGCAAGAATATCATGAGGTCAGCATGATCAGAACCCCCCTTATCTTTGATGTTTTCTCATTGGAATTTTCCATTCAGGGATCCCCTGTTCCTCAGCTATGAATTCTCACTTTCTTATTCTGGACTCAAAGTTTATCCCATTTTTTTTTCCCCATTGTAAGAACTTATTGCAGTAGTCCCTTTGGTCATTATGATCATCCCAGACTAGGTCTTCCTTACTGAGCTTTAACAGGTTCCAGTGGAAAATGGTTTTCCTTTAACTTCACACACTAAAAACTTTCAAAGAAAGCACTTCCAACAAAAGTCAAATGATAAAATATGAAAATCTGGTTCTGTCCGAGGAAATATTGACTACATGGTCAATACTAAAACATTTTTTATAGAGAACAACTTTAAAACATAACTGAGTCTTCAAAATGAAAATAATAACAATGTGTTTTGTGGTTTATGTCATATGGAAAATGAAAATGCATGACCACAAAGGCACATAGAATAGGAGGGAAGAAATTGAACCATGGCACTGTAAGTTTCTTATACAATTAAAAAAGTAGTATAATTTCACTTGGAGGTAGGCAGGGGTAAATTAGCATGTGTACTCTAAATCCTAAAGTAACAACAAAAATAACACAACAAGAATTATGCTGATAAGTGAACAAATGTTAGATAAAATGATACATATATGGGTTAAACAGAAAAATAGCAACAAGGAAAGAATCAGTACATTAAAAGCAAATGAAAATGTATAAAAGATATATATGTAAACACACATATATAGTATATATGCTATCTCTCTATATATATGTATATATAATTATATACATACATATATATATATGTATGTATATAATTCCATTTGAATAAATAGTTACACTAAATATGAATGGTCTAAATATCCAAATTGAGTTGCATTTTATGTCTGATCCAACCACAAACCACATACTGCTTCAAAGAAAGCTACTTTAAACTTAAAGATGCAAATGGTTCCTATTTAAAAGAATGAAAAGATAAGCTACTAAAAATATACCTCCCAAAAAAGAAATCTAGAATAGCTATTTTAATATTTAATTTTATATTTAAAATTAATAATATTAATTTTAATATTTAATAATATTAAATTTTAATATTTAATAACAATATTTAATAACAGGACAAAGGATATTAAAATGAAAAACATGAGTTAGTAAAGAGATAAGTTCCTCAAATAAAAATATCAATAAAAATACTTATGCAGATATTAGCAGAGCATCAAATATCATGGAGCATAAAAAGCACAACTTCCAGTTAAAATGAATATATTCACAATTGAGTTGATTTATGTAATCCTCTTTAACAAAGTTATAGCATAAGAAAACCTCTGTGAGCACACAAAGTATTTGAACAATGGTGATGACCAATTTAGCAAATCAGTATTCTTAGAGGAGTCTACCAATTCCAAAAACATTCATACATTGCAAATCTGCACTGATCACTTAAAGTGTAGAGCACATTGTAGAACACAAAATCATTCTCAAGTAACTAAACAGGATTCAATTCATGCAAACTATGTTCTCAGATCATAATGTGATCAGAAATTATATTACAATTCAGTAATAGAATCTGTGTGTACATGGTACATACTTGTAATCCCAGTGACTCAGGAGACTAGGTAGGAGGATCACAAGTTCTTGGTAAGACTTGGCAATGTATTGAAATCCTGTCTCAAAATAGAAAATAAAAATGCCTAAAGTTGTAACTCAATGGTAGAGTGCACCTGGGTTCAATATCCAGTACCACCACCACTAAAAAAAAAAAAAAAAAAAAAAAAAAAAAAAAGAAAGAAAGAAAGAAAAGAAAAGAAAAAGAAAAAGAAAAAAAGAAAAGAAAGAAAGAAAATCAGTAATAGAAAAATATTCAGAATATATCTACATATTTCAGAACCAAATAACAAACAGATGCTCCTCAATTTACAGTTCACTTGCATCCATGTAAGCCTGTTGTAAATAGAAAACACACTTTATATACCTATCTTATCGCACACCATATCTTAGCCAAGCATACCTTAAACATACTCAGAATACTGACATTAGCCTATTTTATGGCACAGTGTCAACTATCGTGCAATTTATTGCACATTGTATTCAAAGTAAAAACACAGTAAAAAACACAGTTGGTATGGGCACATTTTCACACAGAAGTTAGGAAAATCATAAGATGAACCATTGTATAGTGGGGGCTATTTCTACTTCCAAACAATTCAAGGTCAAATAAGAAATTCAAAGAAAATTAAAAAGTATTTTTAAATGAATGAAAATAAATATATAACGTTTGAAACTCGTTGAGTGCAACTATGACAGTATTTAGGGAGAAATTTGTAGTATTAAATATGTACATTAGATAAAAAAAAATGTCTTAGATCAATGAACAAGATTCCAGTTTGCAATATTAGAAATGAAAATGCAAAGGACACCCAACCTAAACAGAACAAGGGAAAACATGATGGTCAAGGTGGATCAATGAAACAGAACAGAAGATAGAGAAGAACCAATGAAATCAAAGCAAGTTCTGTGAGAATATCAGTAAGAGTAATACATTTCTTTTTAGAGTGATCAGGAGAGAATGATAAAAGACACAGATAAGCAGTATCAGGGCACACTGGGCATGTGACTTGGGCATTTCATTCTATGGCACTTTTTATACAGAAATGAATATGTTAAGTCCACAAGCAGCCCTGTTCAGGCATATTTATATGCCTGCAGGCTAATTTGCAATAAACACTGAAAACAAACTAAATATCCATCAGCAGATGAATGGCTAAACAGATTGTTTATCTCTAAAATGGAATAAACTACTGATACAACAACATGGATGAATCTCAAAGTACTTAAAATGAATGAAAAAAGCCAGACCCAAAGAGTACAGATTGCATGATTCCATTTATAAATTCTTAGGACATGCAAACTAATCCATAATTAGAAAATGTGGATTAGAGGATGCAGGTGGTGGGCAGAGAGTGAGGGCTCACAATGGGCCAAGAAGAAATTCTGGGCTGATGGATGTCTCATCCTGATTGACAGGATGGCTTGATGGGTGAAATGTGTCATTTGTTGCATGCCAGTGTGCCTCAGGGAACCTGTTGCTCTAAAATATGTGACTTTTATTTGCTTGATCCTCAGTGTTCTTTCCTAGGTGGGGAAGAAAGGGAGAGAATCAGGGCTGAACTTGGGGAAATGGGGACAGATGATTTTTGTAGCTCAGTCCCCACATTCATTTCCTGTGGAAGAATGGGCACAGTTGAACTTCAGCGGGAGGCCCCACGGGGCTGACTCTGTCCCTGCTGCCCTCTGTATGGCTCACATGTTTATATTCCCCTGAAAGTCCCCTGTCCACACTGTGAAAATGGTCACTAAGCAGATTAATCTCATTTCGTGTCATGCTTTCTCTTCCTCCCTCAATCGGCTCTTCTCTCTACCGGTTTCCTTCCCTTCTCCCATGAAGTTTCCCTACATGCTCTACGACTTCTCTAGACTGGACTGTAGCTTTCTGTCCTTATTATGAAGTCTTCAACAAACTTTCCTCAAAAGTAATATTACTAATGAATATAACTACAGAATATTGAAGTATGTGAAAAATGAAGACCTATTCATGCTAACATATCCACAAAGTGTATTAAATAAAAAAAGATAAAACTACAAAAAAAAGTAATATTTAGAAGCATCAACTTTTCATTCCCAAGTTGTGGTGTGTGTGTGTGTTTCATATTGGTGTCCTCTTAAAAAAAACTATGCTAAAAATGGTCCTTGTTTAATTTTACACTGCTGAAAAATGTCATCTATCAGCTAAAAAGATACTTTGAATCATTATATTTTCAACAAACACACTTGCAGAATGAGAGAGCTAAGGAATAAACAGGTGCCTCTTGTCAAATATGCTGTGTTTTGGGATGGACATTTTATTTTAGGATTCCCCTGTTAACATTGTGTCATTTTTAAGTCATGAATGACAGTATACCCAGCATTCTGTGCCTTCTTTATTGACATATAAAATTGCAGTATGTCATTGGCTAGCTCTAATCTCTCATTTATTTCAGATATATATGTAATTTATTCTTGTCTTGAGTTATTACTATGAGATTAGCTAGCAGTTCATGTTTTTCCCCAGATAGCTTTCCCAAAATAAATAATAAACAGATTTATTCTTCTGGCTTTCATCATATTACAGCATTTATCCTTTATATACGGATCACTGCATAAATGCCTCTCTGAGTTATCCTTGCAAAATTTATCACTGTGATTTTTTTTAAAGGAAGTCCAACATGGATATGTGCTGCCTGAGCTTTCAAACTGATCCTAGTGATACATCAATTTTGATTAGTTTTGGGGCTGTTTGCCATTTGTCCCATCACATTATTTATTTTCACTTTTTAAAAATTAAAGGGAATTCATGAAGCTAGTAATTAAAAATATAAGTTCTGGATATGTCTTCAAACCATAAGTCCTATTTGAATACAGTTTTTGATGGAAACTCAGAAACTTGTTTCGGTCCTTGAGACCAGGGGTATTTTCTATCATCTTTAGAAATGAGTATATCTGCAGATACTTTTTTTGAAATTCAGATAGTACAGTCATGATGTTTCTCCTAGAATTGAAAATGTTAATATTTATCTTTGTCTCAGGAGAAATAGATTTACTGTATAAATCCTAGTGGCAACTACAGGACAGGCACATATTATGAAAATACACAAAAGAAAAAATTAGAGAAAGAGGATAGTTTCTAGTTAAAGAGAAAGTATTGCAGAGTTGAAAATCGATTAAAATTCTTGGTGTCTAAATGTGTTAAATATCACCAAGATTCATTGGACATCAACTAGGTTGGCTCCACAGAAGAGGAATATGATGGTTTATTAGGTCTCTGCAGGAATGGAAAATGCAGAGAATTTCAGGGCAGAGCAGGGCTACAATGATCAATAGCTGCAGGCAGCAACATTTTAGGGCCTCTGATCACTGAGGAATATTGTTTTATGAGAGATGTGGTGGAGGGAAGTGGTGCAATTAAAACAACAGAATATGAATTTGCAGTAACCTCACCTCATGTGGACATCTCTATCCTGGCTGGGGCTGACATCAGCATGCTGTTGAAGTATAGACATATATTGGGGTAAGTCCCCTCTCTGCTTCTTGCATGAATTTTGACAAGCCTGTTAAAATTAGCTCCCCATCCATAAAATGGTATGTGTGTGTTTGTTTCAATGTGGTTACAAGTAACCTTCATAGATGGAAACCTATTTACATCATGGCACAAATGGATACGTGCAACATGGCTTTTAGCAACATGGTTTTAACCTTCTGTCCTTGGATGTCTTGAGAAAAATTATCTGCTTATTCAATAAGTATTTCCTGAATTTCCTATGCTGTGCCTGTCACTGAGGACACAGTGCTAAACATCATAGTACTGACATTGTGAGTTTCATACACTCTTTTCCTGTTAACTTTTGTGTAGGTCTGTTTTCTGTTGCCAGTAACTCAATACCACAGAGGAGGTGAGCTATAAAGAAAAGAGCTTTATTGAGGTCACAGCTCTGAAGTTTCCAGGGCTGGTATGTGATGATAGCCATCTTTCTGGTCAGGTGCCAGACAGCACAGGCAGAGTGTGACAAGAGCCCGGGAACACATATGTGTATGTGTGTCTGTCTGTTCTTTCTCCCTCTTCTTACAAAGCCACCAGGAATCAATTATAGGGTACCACCCTAAGGATTTTATGTAATCCTAAATGATTTCCAAAGGTTCCACCTCTAACACTATAGTCAGATTTACCTTCTACCCTCAAAATACCTGGCAATGGAGATGAAATTTCAACACATGAAACCGTGGGGAACACTTAGACCATGGGCAAACCTTAGCACCCCTGTTACTAAAGCACATGGTCTAGCTGTCACAAAGCCCTTCTGCCACTGTCCTACTCAGTTCTAGCTTCCTCTTTTTCCAGCAGAGTACACAGAAAACATGCATGAAACATGAATATATAAAGGAAACATGGGAGCATGCTTCTGGTCTCCTCCACTCGTCCTGTTTCCTGAAGACACTGAACAAACAGGGCTTTGCTTCTCCCTCAACTGCTCCTATGCTTTCACTTCTTGGGCTCCCTGGCACAAAGATATGGGTTGTGTGAAGGTCTGTTGCTTTAAAAAAATCGGAATAAACGTGATTCTTTTTTTCATAGCTGTGGTGTAGCCCCTTAACTCTCAGTGACTCTTATTTCCCTAGTCACCAATAGTAATTTGGTCTTTCCATGGTTTTTAATATATTTTTTCCATATCCCTGGAGCACAATGAGAATTACCTTCTTTTATGTCTGATTCTGTAAAAGGCACCTTCAAGGTCCAAAGAGGAAAGGTGCTGTACATATTACAAGTAATCTCATAACGATGTATCATAGGGATATCACAAGGAATAATTGAACGCTGTCCGTAAAATATGGGGAGCTCCTCAGAGGACAGGTGCTATTGCAGGTTTCTTCTGTGTAAGCTTTCTGGCTCATAAAAAAAGTGTATATCTCCTTTTACACAGCCATTTTTTTTATTTGCAAGTATTATGTCTCTGGGCTTTGAAAGATGTCTGAAATAAGAATGGAAGTAGAAATACTTTCATTTAAATAGTAGTCAAATAAATTCTATTGTCAGTCCTACTACAGAAAGTGCATTGATGTGGAGGTGAGGAGCTATGGGCTCTCACCTCCTTTCTGACCCTGGATTGCTGTGGACCATCCAGAGAGTGTGAAACTGTATGAACTTGAAGGATCTCTACAGATGGAGCTTGTGTTGTCATTGCTCCTTCCCACACTGACCTTTTTTGTTTTGGATTCCCACGCCCCCCGGCCATGTCTAGAATTTCTTGGGAGCAAAGATTATATTTTGTTTTCCTTTTTAAAAATTTCTAGTCAAGGCATAGTGCCAAACACATGGTAGACAACAAATAAACATTTGTTGATGGATATGTTTCAAAATATAATCGATGATGGATATATGTAAAGCAATATTCATATCCAGCAATTCCAAAATTTGACATCAGAGACAGCCCTTACTGTTCAAAAGACAACCGAAAAGTTGATATCATTAAGAGATTCTCTTGGGAAAGCTTTAAAAACTGTCAGACTATGTCATATGGACCAGTTTTCAACAGATGCTATACTGAGGAATCCGGGAAAGAGCCCCATGAATTACATTCTAAAATTAAGCGTGTGAAATTATATGTATTTCTGGTTGTCAAAGTGGAAAGTAGGTTTGCATAGATGGTCCTGAAGTCCCCGGTGAGTGAACCCAACTGGCAGCCTTCTGAGTCATCCACATGTGTGGCTGGGATGGGGTTGGGGGAATGCAGCCACCTGAGCTTGGTGCTACCCTGCTCAGTAGGATGTGGGCAAGAGTAACAGTTCAAGATGTTTACACAGGTAGCTGTGACTGGGAGGCTGAGCATAGCACACAGCATTGTTTTGAGATGACTTGGAGAAGAAAATATTGACATTTATTTACTAGAGCCAGATTTAGGGCCTAAATTATAAAATAAGTTTTAGTCTTCTCTCAAAACAAAATATAAGTAAGATAAATAAAACAACAGCAAGCAAGGGGGTTGGAGATTTCATGGTTGGGATCTTTGTGATTTTGTTTCTGTATTTCTAAATTCTCTTGGCCTTCTAAGGGAAATCATCACTGGGAAATTGAAACAGGAAGAAAGATTTGTTTTGAGAACAGATTTTGAAAATCTAAAATGACTTTTGGAATTTAGGAAATTCAGAAGTGACTATTCTAGGCCTAGGGAAAAACATGTATGACCAAAAATATCTGGAATAGGAGAAAGAATAATATACTTTTGATAGCATGTTTTTTTTTTGGTCTTTTTTTTCCCTAAGGGAGGGATAAACTCAGGTATGACTGAGAAAAGATGAACTTAGAATCACCTAGGGATTGTGATCTAAAATATATGTACCTGGACTCTATCTTGAAAACTTTGGAATCAGAAAATCTGCATTTTTTCCTTTTTGCAAGAGTTTTTCAGTATAAATATCTGCCATGTTGATGTAATACCTGCTAATATCCCAGAAGCTTCTCAAGTGTCAACAAACCTCACTTGGCTTAGGCACCACAAGCTGCTTGACCTATCCCCACTTCCACCTGGATGTTGCCTAGAGTGTTTGCCAATCAAAAGAAAGTATACTGGTCACAGCTAATTTGTTGTATTTATTTCAGATTATTATTTATGCTCCATTTTAAAAATCATGGCCTCTATTATAATCGTTTCTCTAAAATTCCTTAACTGTAAAGGTAGAGATCACTGAATACTTCTGTTATTTAATAATAGACATGGTCACAGAATGATTTTTATAGTAAATCTTACTACAGTTTGAGAGACTATGTGTACCTTTATTAGAGAGAAAGTAGATACCTTGTGTTGTTTTTTTTTAGGTAAATCTGATCTAAAATATAAAATTTGAGGATTCATAGATATGTAGTAAACTAAGACTTTTAATCATACTCTTAATGATAGTGATAGAATAAATATAATTAGGTAAATAGTTCTAATAAATAAGGGGAGAGAAATAAAAATATCAGTTACTGACTCTGGGAAAATGTGAGTCTGGCAGAGATGATACTTTGCATGATATTTGGTGACTCTAGTTGAGTTTTTTAGTATTGCAAGAAAATGATGACTTTTGTTGCTGATTTGTCTTCTGTCCACTTCAGAAAAGTGCCTGTATATCAGTGACGGAGGCTACAGCATACTATAGCTGCATAAAACTTATGCTGGTGCAAAGATGCTAAGAGAATCATTTTTTTTCCTAATAGCTCTATTTCAACAGACCATGGGCTTACCAAGAAATGCCCTGTTAGCAAAGCTGTCATTCCACAATGATCTCTGGATGCAAGAGCAATGATGGAGCACAGGCTTCTGCATTTATTGTGGAATATCATTTTTCCTTTATTTTTGAAAGAATTCACAATTTGTATTCCATTTTCCTTTGGCTATAATGGACTAGGGTTTGATTCAAGGTAAAAACTCATCCAAATGGGGAATTATACACTGGAGAAATATTTACAATAGGTACTGTAATCTTTCCAGCAAGAGTACATTAGATTTTCTTCTCATATCCAGACACTTGAAATTGATACAGCAAATATTCCTTCTCCCCAGGTCACAGTATAAGAATAATATCATTTAGTTTACAAATTATACCTTGGGAGTCAAACTTTATGTGGTACCAAACTAAAGATGGGTTGATACTGTTTTGGCAATTTACAGACCAAACATCTTCCACACCCTTGGGCCTGCAGGAATAATGAGGAGAACATGATGAAATGGCAGCTCCCTGTTTGAATTTCTTCTGAAGTTTCCCATCACTTTGGATCTAATTCAAACTCCACATGTAGCCTGGGAGGCCCTGCAGGACCCTGGCCTAGACTCTCCCTTGCACTCTCTTCAGTGGCACTTCCTGTTTACTGCTTTCCAGGTGTGCTCACCCACTGCACACGCCAAGGGCTTTCTCTCTTCTGGAAGGTGCCCTAGCTGTTCCCCCTGCTGAACTGATCTCTCCATGAAGTATTTACTTGGTTTGATCCTCCATATGAGTTAGATGTCAGTTTAAATGTCTTCACCTTGGAGAGTCTCTGTGACCACCCATTCCAAAAGAGTCTCACAGACACTCAAGTATCTTGCTTTTTAATTTTTTTAACAGTTATAACGGTTATAACTATTAATTTACATTTGTTTATTGTCTCCCTCCTTAGGAGAAATTGCATAGTAGGGACTAGTAAGTTTAGGATCCCTGTCTCTCATTGTTAAACCTGAACTGTACCTTGAGATAAGGAGCACTTCATTTTGTCTTGGCTCATTGAATGAAGAAGAGGGACTTCAATTTAAGGACAAAATAAAGCAAATGAAAATGTCTTTTCTTTTTTCTCTCTCTCTTAATACACTCATGCCTTAATTTCATATTCAAATTCCATGAAAGGTTTTAATTTCCCTCAAAGAATTGCAAGAAGAAGCATAATTTGGAAAATTTTCTGTACTCCTAGTGCCAGTACACAGAGACTTGGACCTCTTTGCTTCAAGGATTGATTAAGTTTCTTAAAGTCTGGCATTTACCATGTATTTCCATTGGCTCTATAAATCTGCTAATCTAGAGAAGTCTTTCAAATTTCTTATGACAATTTCTATACTGTTCCAATGTCAAACAGAGGAGGAAAATATCAATGATCCCAGGAGTCTCTCCACGATGATGCCAAAACGAGTCTCAGCCACGGTATATTTGTGGGTATATTTTCTTCTTCTTTTTCTCTTTTTGTCCAAGCTGTTTTGCTTGACATCCATTTTTTTTTTCAAATTCTTTCTATTTATATGGTTGCTATAACTTGTAGCCAATGATATCTTTACTCCATCATGAAATATTTTAGTAGGGAAAATAAAGTAAAAAAAAAGAATCACATGCTGATGAGAAAGATCTTTCAATGTTAGATAGTATGTTGATATAAACTAGTTCCTACTATGCAATTTCCCCTCTGACCATGCTGAGTTGTTATTTTAATATTATATTTGATTTAATGGCTAAAAAGAAATAACAGGAAACAGAAAGTACCTGTACCTCTATAACAATTTGTTAAATAATAATTATGGGATGAAGCTAACTAGAGGCAAAGATGTAGCTTAGAATGTGAATAGAAAATAAAAGCATTGAAACTAAGGGGTATGCAGAAGTGAGAATTAAATAAAAGAACATATCCAAAAGAAATAGAAGAAATTAAATATTAAGATTAGAAATGAATTAATAAAATTAAAAAACAAACTTGTTGTATAAAAATTGAGCTTTTGAAGAAATTTCAGCACAATAGACAAAGATTTGGTGAGATTGATATAAAATGTATAAATGGAAAGACTTGAAAGGAAAATATTGGAAGTCAGAATGAGAACATCTAATGACAAACTCTAAAGGATGAAACAGGGAGAACATACTATAAAACATTTGTGATGCCAGCTCTGAAAATTTAGACAAAATTTTAAGAAAAACCAAAGTGGTTTGTTGAATTTTAATTACCATGTTTCTGAAATCATCTATACAAACAGAGTGTCTTATTAAATTGGATAGAGGCTTTGTGTCCGCCCATTTTTCTTGACTCTAATGAAACACCTGGATCTGGGTGACTCTATAAGAAAATGGTTTATTTAAGTCATAGTTGAAAGTCCAAGTCCAAGATGGGTCAGCCCCATTGGTTTAGCCTGTGGTGAGGGTCTAATGGAAAATAGTGCAGTGGTAGGAAGAGGAATGTACCAACTCTGGGAGAGAGACCGCATTACAAGACAGAACTCCAGAGCAAGACTAAAATCCCCCAACCCCTTTCAAGGGAATAAACCTAATTTACCCAAAGACAACCTCCTACTGGGCCTCACCTCGAAGTTCCCACGCCACTTACCTGGGGACCAACCTGCCAACACCTGGATCTTGGGGAACAAATTGAACCAGCCCCCCCCCAGCAGGCCCTCCATTCCAAATTCACCCTCTGAAAAGCTGAGTTCTTCATTCATATCCTGTCATTCACCTTCAAAGGGGACACAGGAAGTACATTAAGCTCATGACTTGTTTTTGGTGTGACTTACGGAAGATTCTTTTGCACAACCATTGGTGTCATTTGCCTGTTTTGAGGACTGGATTGTCTTCACAAATTCAATGTCTTCAGGTTAATAAATCTATGAAATACAAACATTTGGAGAAAATACCACAGTATACACATTTTCCATTCACTATGGAGAATAGACTAGTTAATATTTGAAAAGAAACTCAGGAATGTAGAAGAAAGATTTTGTGGGGTGGAAGCATGCATGGATGGTAGGGAGCGTAGCTGGGACTGAGAAGATCGGAGATGAAGCAGATGTACAAAGTCATCTGAGTCCTCCTTTAGGCATATATGGTGCCTGGGAGTTTTGAGGAGGGACGATAAAATTGGGTGGGGAAGAGACAAACAATGCTGAAAAAATAGCAAAGAAACCATGTGCCCTTCAGACTCTGTCTAGCAGAAGATATGACAGTGTATTTTACTGGAAGCAGACCAGAAGTCAAAACAGGTGAGTGCTTTTAGTTGCTGTGGAATTTGAGCAGGAGGCTTGGTCTCTCCATAAACTACAGGCATTGTTTGTATAGGAATCCCCAAGGTCCCTTCCAGTGCTAACATTCCTGTTTCCACACATTTTAAAGCCACTCACCTAGACATGCATAAAACTAGAGCTCTTCAGTTATATGTTTGCTGCTTGTAATTTCCAGGTGTCCTTATATTATTTCACTGATCTTGAAGTTATGCAATCTTTTATCCAGAAACTATGGAGCTAGCATGTCAACTCATCATTTTTCCTTCCCCTATGCTGCCTTTTTGAGTTATTAGTTAGCAGTTATGTGTTATAAGCATTTTAGAGTCAACAATTAATCCTCAAAAGAGCTTTTCCAGAGAACCTCTGAGAATGTTTTATAAATATTAATGAAATCCATCTCATGCCTTCTTAGGACCATATGCAAATGATTTCCCTATTGTATAAATGACTCCATATCAAGTTTCAACTTTATAAATAAAGCACAGCCAAGAGCACAGGTACTAATTAAGCTTCTCTTCCTTAGTTTTATTGTGGTGTGTAAGTGTTTATTAGCCTCAGTATAACACTCTGCTAGGATGAGAACTATCCATTTCATAAAATTTATGGACTGAAGCTTTGAACCTGGATGGTAAAAGTAAGAGTGTAATAGAATTGACAGAAATTTGTTAAATTTAGGCACATTATCTTGTTCTCAGACACTAATGGAGGTAATAAATTAAGTAGAATTCAGTATAACAGGGAACTCTCACTTGATGATAGCAGTAAAAGCAGGTCCGAATGGATGAACAGGTGAATCCTCAGCTGAAATTCCACTTTCAAAATAAATAGATGTGATTGAACATAGATCCCAGTAAATGTTTGCATGCTGGCTCATTTCCTGTGGTGAATTATAAACATTTCAACAAGACACTGTTTCTATGGGCCTCCCATGAAGACATTGCAAAATTACAATATATTTCTTATTTAAGTTATTTTCTGTGAGTGGATTTAAAAAAATATGACTTTACTAAGTTCCCTATGCCTACTTTTTTCTCTGAGAGGATTCTATGCAACGGCAAGCAGTGTTTGGGTATTGCACTGTCAAGAAGTCATGGGGAAGACAATGAAAAGGAGACATGTTCCACCCACTTCTCAATTTTGTGCACCCTGTCCTGTTCCATGAATGTGACTGGGTATAGACCTGGGTATTTCTGTGTGGGCGGCCTTGGCGTTGATTCTGAATCTTAGCCTGTGCAATTGAAGAGAGTCAACACAAGCTTTCTCTTTCATACGATTACTATGAGGATCTGAGTTAATGCTAGGAAAGGGCTTATCAAATTGTAAGACGTGACAAAGTGTTATGTCCTGTTGAAATGACTACAACTGAAGAAACTGGTGTCAGAATCCTTGAAACTACAGATACTGCAGAATTATAAAGAATCCAGTACAATTTCAAAGAAAAATTCTGAGTAACTGAGTAGTTCTGATATTTGGTATACCTCTACATGACCCCAGCCCCTCATCCCAGGCTTCACTGTCAGTAAAACTCTACAGTAAGTTTCTGGGCACACGACAAATGAAGTGGCCTATTATTTGTAGATGTAGGATGTCATGGACCTCAGATAGAAGAAAAGAAAGGTTTCTTAGTTGGGCCTGTTGTTATTATAGCTGCTTGGGGCCTAATTGACTGAGAGTTCTGTGAAAAAGCCCAGTCCCAGCTGGGGAACAGGAGTTCAATCTTACCCAATGGTGCACCTGGAAACATGGTGCACACTATAAAACTAGCATTCTGCTCTCTACCCTGAGAGCAAGTCATGCAAAATTTTATTGCAGGCAAAGGGAAACAGTTCAAGTTAATAGTAAAGGCATTTTTGCATATTCCCTTGATTAGAGATATTCTGGGCCCAAAACAGCCTTCCTTCACTCCACACAAGGCTGACTAACTGGCACCAATGTAATTGGATGAAAATTATTACAAAAGGAAATTTAAAAGAATGGGTCATATGTCTCCTCTTGTCATATCTCTCTTCACATAACAAAATGCTCTCTTTTACCTACTTCAACTAGTCCATCTTCTTTACCTGACAGTTTTTTTTCCCCTTCTCACAAATGAGTTTCTGTAGAAATACATCATCAAGATCAGGAATTAATTCAATCCAAACAGAAGTGAAGAAAAGCAAAAGATAATTTCTAAGACCTGAAACTTGGATAAGTGACACAGAATTCTGTGCAAGTGAGAGATGCCTGATATTCTAAATATTAGGAAAAGCCCGCAGTGCCTTGTGGAAATAAGTTTGGATAAAGGCCGTGTCATTCCTTCAGAGCAAAGCAACAACGTCATATTTTAATAGAGGTCTGGAAGATTGTGAAAGTATGTTCATAGTACTTGACTGCCACTCAAATTTAAGAAAAGAACCCAGGTTCACATGAATCTATAGGTGATGCAAGATTTCATTCCGGTTGTGAAAGTTCCTTTAAGCCTTAGAGTGTTGACAAAAGTTCCTATGGTTTATTATATATCATAGCAAAAAGGCATCTTTTCCAGAATGTTTTCTGTTCAAATAGCAATATTTCTGGCCCTCTAGGAATGACATGTGGTTTGGATTACTGAGCTCCGAGAAGCCTCTGGACTTGGATAGAAGATTGAGATTTAGTAGGCAATATATTTGCCAGCCTGTTTGAAAATTGGAATGTCATTTTTGAACTTTATCACAAAGCATGCTAGATCTTTAAGGTAGGCATCAGAAAATTAATGAACATGTAGTTATACCCCATTTGTCTGCCTTCTCCTGAACTACAAGTTCAGAGATCTACCTCTAAGAAGATCACAGAAATTTTTTGGCTTAGTGGTATGATTTAAGTAGACAATAAACATCCTTCTAAATATTCATATTCTATTAAACTCACACACATGCATATACACACACATGCACACACACACACACACACACACACACACACACACACACATATATATATATATATATATATATATATATATATATATATATATATAAACTCAGCAAATAGACTACTATTTTGTCAAGAAGAAAAAAAATGCCACAAGTGTAAATGCCCAGTTTGGTATGCTTCTGTTTCCATAGAAATGCTCATGTGTGGGTTAAGAAATTTTACCTTCATTAATGCTATTTGTAGGTCTAGCCAATGTAAAGTGGACTGGATTCATGTTAGATTTACTCTGGACACGTCTGACATTTCACA
Organism: Callospermophilus lateralis; assembly: GCF_048772815.1. Taxonomy (NCBI): domain Eukaryota; kingdom Metazoa; phylum Chordata; class Mammalia; order Rodentia; family Sciuridae; genus Callospermophilus; species Callospermophilus lateralis. The sequence goes on from NW_027510159.1 coordinate 196,092, forward strand.
ATGTGTATGTATCTATGTTTGTGTGCACACAGAGTTTGAACCTGGTGTATAGAGACATTTGCTTAAAGTGATATGCTAACAAGATTATTGATCTATTTTCATGTAGGGCAATTAGCTTCATTCTGCTCCAAAGTCACAGATTGCACTCCTGATCAAAACCACCTTTCCTGGAAATGTTTGTCATGTGTCACAGGAAGAATCTGGAGCCATAATAAGGCTGCATCAGTCCCATTTCCTCATAGGAAAAATAAGACAGGAGATGTTTCTGCTGTCAGGGTATTGGAGCATGTGGAATGTGAGGACAGGATGCAGTGTTGAGGGTGGTTTATCCAGCCCACTCCCAGGCACCATCCTGGGAATGAAGAAGAGTCTCTAATGTGCAGCACATAATATACAGAGCTCTGTTAGGATAACTCCATGATAGACCGCATGTCTGTAAGGGTAACATGCTCCTCACCACACAGACACTGGTGTTTACTGGAGGGTGACAGATTCAAGTTGGCTTAACTGTGGGCAAATTGGGGAGGAGCTCACACCTCATATGATTGAGGAAGAACTAAAACTTAAATATATATTTCTCTCTACTCTTGCTTTGATGAGTCTATGGGAGTCATATATATCTATTCCTTGGGAAACCATAATAACACACGATCCTCCTGATTATTATGGGCCAAGCTAGTAAGATAATATAAATCTTTTGTAATGTCAGTGTTAAAATATGGATTCATAAAGCATTTTCACCTTCATATTTTCATTGAAGAGATTGCTGGTACAAAGTAGAGAAAATAAAATTATTTTTAAGAAAGTACATGCTGTAAAAACTTATGATTGTAATTTTTCAATATAGACATCTCTGTACTGTGAAAACTGTCATGTTATTTTTCTGTTTTTCCCCCAAAGCTGTGGTTGTACCTGTACTAGAATTAAATAAAATCCAAAGATTCAATCATTCTTAAATGTTGCACATAGCAAGATCTACCCCAGACATAGCTTAATCATATATCTCCTATTTCAAATGGCCTTACGTAACATATATTGTGCATTTAATTTGTTTTCTATTTTGCAAAATGTTGAGAATCAAAGACACATTTGTTTAGCTCATCATCTCTGGGATAAGAACAATCTGTATAGCTCATTCAATTTTTGATAAAGTAATGAGGAGAATGTGAAAAGGACTGGAGAAATATTTTCCATAGTAGATTGAATGGAAGCCCCCACAGAAGATATGTATATATCTCCCAAAACTCTGAATGTGAAGGATTTGCTAATGGAATACCTTTGAAAATGGAATTAAGTTACTGATCTTGAGACGAGATCGGCATGCATTGCCAGGTGGGCCCTAAATCCAGTGACAAATCTCACAAGAAGAAAGAGAGGAGAAGAATAGAAGAGGCCCACGTGAAGATGGAGACAGATATTAGAATTATTCAGACAGAATCCAAGAAACATTTGGAACTGTCAGAATCTGGAGGAGGAAAGAAAGGAGTCTTCTCTGGAGCCTCTGGAGGGTTGGGTTCAGTCTGCACTCTAATTTAGAACATCTGGCCTCCAAAACTGTGAGAAAATAAATTTCTGTTGTTTTGCGTCATCAAGTTTTAAAATTTCTTATGTCATGCCGGGGCAATTAATACATGCCTTTTCACAGTTTCATTCTAATTTAATTCCTCTGACTCTTAAAAACCTGTGAAGTTTACAGATGGTGAATGAGTAGAGGTCAGGGAGCATCTTACATATGATTCTATTTCTGGTGGATTCTATTTCTGGTGGATAGCCAATGTTTTCACCCACCTGTAAAATCTTCTCAGTTGATTTACTGAATTATGGGAATCATCTCTAGGGACTTAATCATGGTGACAATGACATTAAAAATAAAGCAAGGTTATATATTTTTTATTTAGGGATGATAATACATCACTCACATATACCAGATGTTGTTTTTAAACCTTATAATAAACTGGTGACTACTATTATTTTTAAAGATGAAGACACTGAAAACTAAAGAAGTAAGTTTTCCAATGGCAAGAGCTAGAGAGGAGAGCCTGTGCTTGTGTTACATTTTTAAAAATTTCCTTTTATGTAATTTTATCTTCTTCCTTGGACTTGTTCATTCTTTTCTGAATGTGCTCAAAATAAAACAAAATTTAAAAATGTACCTTTGAAAATGGAATTAAGTGACAGATCCTGTGCTCAAAACCTCCTTTCTTAAAACAAAATAAAAAACTACCCCCGCTCTGAAGTCTCATGCTTGTTATTATCACCCTATCCCAAAGCTTCATTAAAAAATAATGAACACTTAATATCTCCACTGTGATTCAAGGATGCATTAATTTCTCATCTCACCTTGTCTTTCCTCGCCTTTTTAAACTTCATACACTTGTTCTATGGATTCAATTATCACTTGTAATCTGATGATTCTTAAACCTGCACCTAGAATTCTCTCCTGAGTTTCAGAGGTAATTCACCATTAGGTCTTGCTCCTGGAGCTTAGGCTATTTGACACAAATGCACACGTCTGTTTGTACCCCAAACTTCTCGACAACTGTATTTTCTGCTCCCTACCTTGAATGAAATGCTCCTGTTGGAGAATCAAGCAATCCAGGATCGACTCATCTTTCTTCTTCTTCATTTTAATACAAACAAAAAGTCTCTAGGTCTGACACCCATTGCCTCCCTCCATATTAATGATCAAATGGATCTCCCTTTCTCCATCCTCAATTCAACTGCCATTGTGTGAGCCTCCTGGGGTTCCTGTCTCTTCCTTTGATTGGTCTTTCTGTTCATATTGTACCACTTTGGGTGACCTTCCCTGTAGGTGACCTGTCTTTTGGGAAAGACTATAAATGGGGCATTTCCAATCCAGTCCAAGGAAGCTAGTTTTGTGTCTCTTACAGAATTTTTGGTATTTGATTAATATTTGTTTATTAAACACATTAAATCCCATTTTCTTTGTCAATTTACAAACTCCTTTAACATATGTTAGAAAGAAGAGTTTTGTAACTTTCACAATAATGTTGGGGACAGGAATAACACATCTTTGTTGCCCCAGTAAGGGATAAAAGCTCAGGATTTTTAAGAGGTTCAGCCAGATCCAAAGTGAATTGCAGAAATGAGACTAAATCTAGACTTTCCTGAGTCACAATGCTTTCTTCTCTCACACACCTGTAGCAATGTTGAAGAAACCTCAATCTATCCAGGCTCTACAGTCATAGAAGCAGCCCATCCTCTGACTTTGCCAGTCAGGGGTATTAATGAAAGTCATTTAATAAGCATGACTAATCTCAGAGCATCCTTTCTAATAATCAGACAACAGAAATGCTTTCAGTAGTATCATGGACAGCCAATAATTCGGAGGGCTCAAGTAGGGCTTTATTAAAATTGTGGGGAGGGAAAGCACTAGAGAAAATTCTTTTATTAAGTTAAAAAATTAGCAGGATGATCTTTGAGGTTCCTTTCAAGTCTAATATTATTTGATTTTATAATTGAGATCCTCATTACCTGGGGTCACATTTAATCTTAGTCATTGACATCATGGTGTGATTGAATTTATCAGCCTTTTAGAGTCTTTGGTGAGAACTGGTCAGACGGAAGTTGGGCATGAGAACTTGGTGAAGCAGGTGGAACCCGCCTTGGGAGTGAAGGGGAAGATGCAGATGGACCAGGGGATGCCATTTGTTTCTTGGAGATGGATGGTTAAAGTTGCAGAAAACTAACTTTGTGTCTTTTATTTTACTTAGGTGAGAAATTGCTTGTCCTTGGCTACATTTCATTAGAATATCAAATTAGTAATGTTCCTTGAGAAATCTCAGCTTTTGAAACGTGAATGGTGAGTGAACAATGTCCTGATACCCTTTTCCCTATATCTTTGTATTTTTAGCCCTCTGCATTTTCTTTCCTCTCCTGAGGGAGAATTTGCTGTTCAAGCAATTTGGTGAGATTTTCAAATTTCAGAATGTTAATGGAACTTTTGGAATCTGTCATGCAGAATGAGGGGGTCCAAAAAGAATAGAAAGTGGATTTCTCTCACATTTGTATGATTCCAAAAGAAGAAGCTACCCCTGGACCCCTCTGTGCATCTCTGAATATATCTGGTTCAATAAAGCCTCCTACATCTTTCAGGACTTGGAAGCAGTCTCTTGAGAAACTGAAACTCATCCTAAGCATCCTCATCTCACAAGAAGCAGACTGTGCTCAAGCAGACTGAGTCATTTCTGATCATCCTAAACATACACACCTCTAAAATATTGTTATAGTACCTTCAATGCAATAAGTTAGGGCTTTTTTTCTGATTAGAGTCCATTTTATAAAATTCAGAAATCTATATAGAACACTTGGAGGGGGTATGAGGTTGTTTTAGTCAGATTTTTTGCTGCTGTGACTGAAAGACCCTACCAGAACAACTGTAGGGGAGGAAAGGGTTATTTATGGGGTCATAGTATCAGAGGTCTCAACCCATCAACAGCAGGTTCCATTCCTTAGGTCTCAGGGAGAGGCAGGACATCATGGCAGAATAGTGTGGCATAGAGAAACAGCTCATATGATGATTCAGAAGAAGCGAGATAAATATATATATGAAGAATGAAGAGAGAGAGAGAGAGAGAGAGAGAGAGAGAGTGTGTGTGTTTCTATTCTCTGGATAAAAAATATCTACCCCAAAACCATGCCCCCAAGTCCCACCTTCTCCAGCCACACCTAATACTTGTTACCACTCAATTAGTCCCTATAAGGGATTATTTCACTGATTAGGTTAAGACTCTCATAACCCCATCATTCTCCTCTGAACCTTCTTGCATTGTCTCATACATGAACTTTTGGGGACACCTTGCATCTAAACCATAACAGTGGTTACCAGGCATTCATACATGTAATGTAAACTTAGTCATTGAGTTACTATCTTTTAACTAGCATTACTCCTGATTCTAAAGGCCCATTTCTTGGATTGAGAACAGTAAGGAGACAGGAATATTTGTACAATTGGAGGAAAAAATTGGTTCATTGCTTAGCCAGAAAAGAGAGCAAATTAAAAAGAAGATGGTGGGAGATAGGGTTGTTCCCATATGTGATGATTTTCCATGTGACGGCACATGGCCAGGCTCATAGCAATCATCATATTCTCTTGATTTCCCCATGACTGCCACAGGGTCCTGGAATCAGAGCATATGAATGAATTGCTATAGACCACAGCATCTGAAGCCTGACATCAGCACTACTATCCTCTATGTGCTCCTCACAAAGAACCTTCTGGTGTGGATTTATGGGTGAAACTTCTTTTTTCCCCCCAAATGTAGTGTTATTCTGGAGGTGGTAAAATACATATAAAATAGAATTTACCATCACAATTATTTTTAAATATACAGTTCACTAGTGTTAACGACCCTGAAAGAGTTTCGCGACCAATCTCCAGAACGCTTTTCATTTTGCAAAATGAATGTTCTATACCCTTTAAATAATGACTTCACCTTCCTCACCACCTCAACCTGTGACAGTCACCATTCCATTTTCTGACTCTGAATTTGATGACTCCACTTACTTCATGTAAGTGGAAGGAGGCAGGATTTGTCTTTTTGTGGTGGGTGTATTTCACGTAGCATGATGTTCTCAGGGTTCATTGATATGACAGTGAATGTCAAGATTCCCCTCATCTTTAACGCGCATTTGTATCCCGCTCTTTACAAAGAGCATGTTAGGTTTATCCATTGGCCTGTCAAGGGGTGTACAAGGTGTTTCCCGCTTTTGGTGACTGCGAATAATCCTGCTATGAACTTCAGCGGGCAAATAGCCCTTTGGGATTCTGCTTTCAGTTCTTCTGGGTGTATACCTAGAAGCAGAATTGCTTGAGAAATCTCTTTTGTAATAACATCTGAGATGAGGGTGGGAGATGTGTCAGTGCTCTTGCGTTAACTAATAAATGAATTCAGCAAAGTGGCAGGATATAAAATCAACACGCATAAATCAAAGGCATTCCTGTACATCAACAACAAAACTTCTGAAATGGAAATGAGGAAAACCACCCCATTCACAATATCCTCAAAAAAAAAAAAATACTTGGGATTCAACCTAACAAAAGAGGTGAAAGATTTATACAATGAAAACTACAGAACCCTAAAGAGAGAGATAGAAGAAGATCTTAGAAGATGGAAAAATGTACCCTGTTCATGGATAGGCAGAACTAACATCAAAATGGCAATATTACCCAAAGTTCTCTACAGGTTCAACGCAATGCCAATCAAAATCCCAAGGGCATTTCTTTTAGAAATAGATAAAGCCATCATGAAATTCATATGGAAAAACAAAAGACCCAGAATAGCAAAAGCTATTCTAAGCAGGAAGTGTGAATCCGGCAGTATAGCCATACCAGATTTCAAACTATATTACAGAGCAATAGTAACAAAAACAGCATGGTACTGGTACCAAAACAGGTAGGTGGACCAATGGTACAAAATAGAGGACACAGAGACCAATCCTCAAAATTACAACTTTCTTATATTTGATAAAGGCACTAAAAGCATGCAATGGAGAAAGGATAGCATCTTCAACAAATGGTGCTGGGAAAACTGGAAATCCATAAGCAACAAAATGAAGCTGAATCCCTTTCTCTCACCATGCACAAAAGTTAATTCAAAATGGATCAAGGAGCTAGATATCAAACCAGAGACTCTGCACCTGATAGAAGAAAAAGTTGGCTCCGATCTACATATTGTGGGGTCGGGCTCCAAATTTCTTAATAGGACGCCCATAGCCCAAGAGTTAAATACAAGAATAAACAAATGGGACTTACTGAAACTAAAAAGTTTTTTCTCAGCAAGAGAAACAAGAAGAGAGGTAAACAGGGAACCTACATCCTGGAAACAAATTTTTACTCCTCACACTTCAGATAGAGCCCTAATATACAGAATATACAAAGAACTCAAAAAATTAAACAATAAGATAACAAACAACCCTATCAACAAATGGGCCAAGGACCTGAACAGACACTTCTCAGAGGAGGACATACAGTCAATCAATAAGTATATGAAAAAATGCTCACCATCTCTAGCAGTCAGAGAAATGCAAATCAAAACCACCCTAAGATACCATCTCACTCCAGTAAGATTGGCAGCCATTATGAAGTCAAGTAACAATAAGTGCTGGCGAGGATGTGGGAAAAAGGGTACACTTGTACATTGCTGGTGGGACTGCAAAATGGTGCGGCCAATATGGAAAGCAGTATGGAGATACCTAGGAAAGCTGGGAATGGAACCACCATTTGACCCAGCTATTGCCCTTCTAGGTCTATTCCCTGAGGACCTCAAAAGAGCTTACTATAGGGATACTGCCACTTCAATGATCATAGCAGCACAATTCACAATAGCTAGACTTTGGAATCAACCTAGATGCCCTTCAATAGATGAATGGATTAAAAAACTGTGGCATCTATACACAATGGAGTATTATGCAGCACTAAAAAACGACAAAATCATGGATTTTGCAGGGAAATGGATGGCATTAGAGCAGATAATGCTAAGTGAAGCTAGCCAATCCTTAAAAAACAAATGCCAAATGTCTCCTTTGATATAAAGAGAGCAACCAAGATCAGAACAGGGAAGAAGAGCATGAGGAAAAGATTAACATTTAACAGAGATGAGTGGGGTGGGAGAGAGGGAGAGAGAAGGGAAACTGTATGGAAATGGAAGGAGACCCTCATTGTTACATAAATCTACATATAAGAGTTTGTGAGGGGAATGGGAAAAAAAGGGAGAGAATTAAACCACAGCAGATGGGGTAGAGAGGGAAGAGGAGAGGGAAGGGGAGGGAGGATAGCAGGGGATAGGAAAGGTAACAGAATACAACAGTCATTAATATGGTATTATGTAAAAATGTGGATGTGTAACTAATGTGATTCTGCAACTTGTATTTGGGGTAAAAATGGGAGTTGATAACCCACTTGAATCAAATGTATGGAAGATGATATGCCATGAGCTTTGTAATGTTTTGAACAACCAATAAAAATATATATATATATAAAGAAAACCAAGGTGAGGGAGGACTAAGTCAGGACTCAGGCACAGCCTCGGCCTCAAGGGGGCGCCAAAGACTGTCTGTGCAACTTCAGAGCTCCGAGGAGAACCCCTGCAGGGCTCCGTGCTACATCTCATTTAATCCACACCACAGCTGCAAGAGGTAACATATTTCCAGTCTTTCTGTGTATGTGTGTGGGAGGCTGGGGGCATGACAGAATGGTATCATGAGTCACAGAATCACATTGCCTGGATTTCTACCTCATCTCTGCTCCTTACCAACTGTGTGACCTTAAGAACATTACTTAATTTTTGTTAATTATCTATGGATGATAATTAAAGTTTTGAGTATTAAATCAGCAGATGCATCTAAGGGTTTTTGAATAATGCCTGTACTAAGTGCTTAATAGATATTATTAATATGACTTTCTTTCCTTTCACAAATAAAGAACTTGAATAAGTGGTATGGTTTGATAAAGATTAGGTAGTTGTCAATCAACAGAACAGGATTTATATTAATCTATTATGACTCTAATGAAAAAGCATTTTCTAGAATTCCACTGCTTGTTCTCTGAGTTGATAAATTATAAAGCTCCCTTTAAATCCAGACTACAGCAAGTGGATTTAATTAATTGATATTTTATTTAGTAAATGTTTATTGAGCAGTTACATGTATCAGCTACTCTGTTAACTGTAGGGAATACTATTGTAGGCTAAAGAAGACAAGAAGACATATTCAATAATAAGATGCAGGAAAGAAAAGTAAAACACTTAAGAATCAATTCCAGAAACACATGAGATTTAACAGAGTTAAAGTATCCTATTACTGGCAAAGCCTAAGAGTCTAGATGGTTGCCATAAGAGCTGTTTTCCCTTGTATCTCAAAAACACATCTGTGTATTTTGATCTTGTTTCTCTTCCTACCAGGTCCTCCCCTCAACTCCACACTACTTCAGTGTTTGAAAGAAATTAATTTGCACAATCATTGCTTCTGGCTGCTCAGAGCATTGTCTCATGGTGAGAGGTGATAAGTGGGGAACAGTGAGAAGGAAAACAGCTCTTTACTAAGCTCTGCTCCCTGTTTAACCCTTCTCAGGCACAGCGCTGCTTAATTAACCAGTCGGCACCCACTCTCCTAGCTCAGGGGCCAATCCCTGAAGCCTCATTTTATTTGTATTTTCTTTACTAAGCAACAAGCTCACCAGCTTGAAGTGTCTGTGTGATATGTAAATGATGCCCTGGATCGTTTTTTATATTCATTCCGCTTGGCACTGGGAAAGCAGTTTCAGGGCTGTCATCTCTGCTGAAAGATATCAAGCCTCAGATGTCAAGGAAGATTCTCAATGTAATTCAGAAAAGCTGGATATTTGCTTCCTGGCTCTACTGATTTACATCAGTTTGTTTGATTTATCTGTGATGATGTAAAGGCGGTTGCAGCTGTTTTCACCTCATAGAACCTGGGGTTAATTAGTCTCCAAGGACACAGTATCTGAAGATGTTGTTCTGGTTGTAGTTGGAGCTGCGGAAGCTCCAACCAGAGAACAGGAATGGAGCAAGGCACCCAGTGGGGACTTGCCTGGAGGGGGAAGAGGAGATTAATGACTGTCTCTGTTCTACTAAAACCTAGAGAAAGAGCTCTGCTAGAAAGAACCCTCAATGGGAAGATGGCCTTTCCTTGTGAAGAAGGAGACCCTGATCTGGGTTAGTGCCCCCAGAAATTCCCTTATACGTGTGCTTCCTGGGCTGCCTTAGGCTGGCCCCACCCTGCAGGCCCACATCCCCCAGCCCTTTACAACTATGGTGTCACATACTCTTTAGGAGGATGGAAATGGTTTGCACAGAGCTTTCCAAATTGTGTCTATTGTAAGAAAGTTGTAACATTGTCATATTGTCACCTCTTTCCAGAGTCCACTAATGTGCAGACAGGGTTCTGTGCAATGCAGGAACCTTAGTTGCTATTTTATTGTGGTTTTTGTATGCTTTGATTATCTCTTCAACCCGACATGAAGGTTCATGAGGAGAGGGGTTGGGATTTAGTCTTCTCTTTCCCCGGGTGGAGACACATGGTAGGGTCCCAGTGAACTTTCAATTCTTGATGCACCAGGCCTGACAGGGTTGTGATTTCTAGGTTTCTCCCTTTCTCAGTGCTGTGTTTGCCTTCTGCATCTGCACCAATCACTGAGGATGTGTGGGACTGTAGGTTTGGGGGGATCAGAGCAAGGATAGTGCCCTCAGCAGTTTTCTTGAGAGTTGCTCTGGGATGGTGAGAAGAGCCCTTCTTGGAACACATGGAGCTGTCCTCGCCTTGTGCAGACATCATCTGAGGGCACAGGACTCTGGCCTTCTCCTGGGATGTACAGGGAGTCTTGGATGGAGAAGAGAAAAGTCCATGTGTCATTAAGAACCCAAGATTTGTGTGTTTCCCTCTCTCTGAAAGGTCTCTGCTACCTAAGATGCCCATTCCTGAGCTGGCAGCTTCAGTCTTTGCTTAGCCCTGCTGCTATGGAATCTTTCTCAGAGTTCTTTGTGATGGCTCAACATTGCCTGAGGACATTGCCCTTCATTTCACCTTGGCAGATGTTTCTGGTGGTGGCTGAGGGCATGGACAGAAAGGGGCACAAGAGCTTAGTGCTAGCATGCTAAAGTACTTATCTCCATCAGACAGGATTGAGAACTCTCTACTACTTCATTACACAGGGACACTGGGTACATGGCTGACACCACAATTAGATATACATGCCCATCTCACCTCAGAAGACCCTTAGAATAAAAATTAGCAGGGTTGCTATTATTTTTTGAAAAAAAAATTTTTTGAATGATAATTCAAAAACTTTGGAAATTGGATAATTTCTAACCAATTGTTGTCCATATTCTATATAACTGTGAGGGTCCTAGTGTCACTGTTGAGAAATGCTAGAAAGGGAAACACCTATTTTCCTCCTTAGGGGCAGAATTCAGGACACGGGTGTGTGTGTGTGTGTGTGTGTGTGTGTTGTTCTAAGTGTGCTATTTTAAAGTCAGGAACAAATGCAGGATGGGAGAAGAGCTGACCTCAATCTTGATGGACACAGATGCTGTGGAATTGCAGGTGGTTGCTAAGCCCAGTGTATCTGGACATACACAAATGCGGCACTCCAACTCAGAAGAGGCTGCAGCTGAGGTCTCCTGGACAGGGCTGGTGGTGGTGAGGATAGTGGCCTCAGCTGCAAAGTTACTATGTAAGTCAGTTTACAGAAAGGAGTAGTCAGCTGACCTTCCTGCTGACTCTGTGGTTTCTAAGAGTCATCTGCAGAACTGTGCAGACACTGTTCTCTGGGCACTCAGGAGTTATTTCTTCTCTTCCCTCATGGTGGGGGTGGTGTGACTGTCCAGTGGGTCCTCTGATGGACAGTGGATGATACTTGAGACCAACTGGTGTGTGGAGTTGGTCACTGGGAATCATGGCCTGTATGTAGTGCTACCTGCAGACACCACCAGAAACCAGGAAGTCATGGACAGTCCTTCCAAGGTGTTATTTAGTTGGTTAACTAACTCATAGGCACACGTACACATGAGTTCACCAGCAACATGTGTGAATATACAAATATACGTTTAGTTCAGCTAGATCCCAATGGCAATTCTGTATATGTATATACTATATTCTATATACTTACTTCTCTTATTATTCGCCAGTTAGACCATCCCCACAGGAAATTATGGAGTCCAGAACTGGATCGAATGGGTGTTTTATCAGACTTCTGAATAGTATCAATATTTTCTTTAATTTCTTCAGTACTTCTGTTGTTACAACCGGATCCTATATTTACCTTAAAAGCAATATACTGACTAATATACCACATTACTGACTCATGCCAACTTCAGGTTCTTTTTTTTTAAATGACTTCTGGATTATAAAAAAAAATGTAATTTTACTCTAAATCTAGGTATCCCTAATAAAGATAGGTATTCTTTGTTTGGCAAACACTACTTAATATTGCACAAAGGCAAGTTGAAACTTAAAGAGCTGAAGACTGAAACATTAATTGGTTTAGCCCGAGTCATTTTCTTGAGAAAGGGGTATTGACTGGAGCTGAAGAAACCCAGAGAGTTTGTAGCAAGATGACAAGGGGCACAGGTTGAGGTCAAGAAGTGACAGAGGAAAGCAAGGCCACTCAGAGATCTCTGTCCCTGTCCAGGTCACCTTTGCCAATACCTAGAAAAACTTTCTACTTGGGACTGAATTTTGTTACTGTAAACAGAAAAATTGTATTTACCTGTTAAAAAGGAAGGAGCCAAAAAGCTGTAGACTTGTTGTAGATATTTTGGTTACAGAAATATGTCTGGGCTGGGATTCTGAATGTTCACCGCTGTTCTTTGAGCAAGATAAGGCCAGTGAATTGGCAGGACAGAGAAGAAATACCTACAGCAGGTGTTGAAACCCCCACCTGCCTGCAGAGGCCAGCAGGACACATGGATGAGCAAACAGAATCTGGGTAGAAGAGAAAGGCAGCAGAGGCTGGTGACAAATGGCAGCTGGCCTCAGCCTTGTGGGGAGGAAGGCAGCAGTTAGTGTCGGGGACTGGCTGCCTGGAGCCAGCAGGTCCCTTCTAGAGGAGCGCTGCAGGTCTCCTCCAGGTGGTCCTGTGTGGAATAGAGGCCTGGTATGGTTGACAGCAAACTTCAAGTGGAGCTAGGATCCAGATTTTTTTGTGGAACATGTCAAGGATCAGTTATTGGCAACTGATTCAACTTTATAAAGAGGAAAAAAAGAAGAAAGAAACTGGGGCATGGGGGTGGGGGTAGAAAAAACCACACACACAATGGGCCAAAGCAAACTTCATTTTGGGCTCCACACCTCTGAGTTGGAGAGGGCTTGGTCAGGCGGAATGGCAAGTGCTAGGAATCCAGCAAGCTGCACCACAGGACTGGCTCTTTGGACAATAATGTATAGGCAACACAACACGGTTGTGCTTTATACTCACTGTTTCAATCTGGCCCAGATGGCCATAGATTATGGTAGAAATAAACTAAATAAGCCATAAAAGTCAGTGATTTCTAACCATCCACACTTCCACTTAAACAAATGCTCAAGGAGAAGACAAACCCTGACCTGTGGAGCCGGGGGTAGTGATCACTTGCTGGGTGTGAATGACTTCTTAGAAATCCCCTTTCAGAGCATTTTTCTAGCAATAAATAGAATGCTTTTCTAGCAGGGTTGAACTTGATGTCAGTTTTGATGAAATTATGTCTTCTTTAAGAATATCTGGAGTATCTTTTTTTTTTAAAGAATATCTTTCTTTAAAAAAATAATCTCTCTTGTCTCTTGCTTTTCTCTAACTCTGATTCCCCTGACATGGAGCAGGGAGTTTGCACTGAGTCAGTCAAGTGTTTGATCAGTGGGAGGAATACTCAGGCTGAAAAATCCCTCGGCACAGAAACACATATGCACACTCACACACAGACTCCTCCAAGCGAGGCTGCCTTAAGTAATTAAAGGTAATGTGTATCAAGCATTAATTACAAAATCACTTTGTGTTTCTGCCTAGTGCACAATTATCAGACAAGCATCACAAATATCATCAAGCCACAAGGCTGCCCTTCCACGATGAGCTTTAACAATTTGTTTTCAGACCTTCCGTTGTCTATTCATTATGCATGCATCTCTATACATTCACCATATGCCTGGATGAATAGGTATGTGCTACAGCATGAAGGTTATGAAAGTGGGTTCATGCAAGTCAGAGGATACCTGACTTACTCTTTCCTCAGAGCTATTTACTTACCCACTAGATTAGTAAACACCATATTTCAGTGAGGGCTTGAGCTCAGTCCCTCCCTGTGGCCTCATTGTCTAGGAACCTGCAACTATGTATAGTTGTTATTTTTATTTTTTAAATCATGGAACTTAAAGGATTACTTATGCTATAAATCAGAAGTTTGTAATTTTAAGGTCTGAAATAAATCAGACTCCAGGAAAGAAAGAAATTTAATTAAAATTAGAAAGAAAAACAAAACAGTTATGATTCTTGTAGCTTTATATATTTTATTACCAGATGCTTTGGCCCTGCTAAAGAATGAATGACATTCTGACAACCTGGAATATATTGGCGAACCAGTAGACATTTGAAGTACATCTCCATCTGAAGGATCCTGAGTCTACAATCTCAGCTTTTAATGGATTTATCTTCCAGTTTACATCTCACCTTTCAGGGATGGTTCATGATGAATTTTTAATAAATACTTGTGTTTGGCTTAACTGGATTGAGTGTACTATCATTTTAGCATCTAGAAAATGATACAGCATAACAGAAATGGAGGGGAAATATGTACTATTTCGAATAAAAATATAAAATATTTGAGTTTTTAAATGGCTCTTGGTTGACACATGACTTAAAGGTTATACTTAATTATTGTTAGAGATTTATTGCAGGATTGGTTTGCACAGATTTCACATTTGCAAAGTGTCTCTGTATGGAGGACAAGAAAGTGAAGTTCAGGGTTTACTGATACATCACATCAGTGGCTCTCAAACCGTAGCAGGTACCAGAAGGACCCGGGAGTCTTGTTCAAATACCACAGCTCTCTTGGCACTCTACTCCGAGTTTCTGATTCACTGGGTCTGAAGTGGGGCAGAGAATTTCATTTCTAACAAGGTTCCTTTTGATACTGACGCTGCCAGGCCAGGATCACATTCAGAAATCATAGCCTCCAGAAATAAGCCCCATCCTATTCAAGGCAAAATGTCTGTGGTTTATGTTGATATCCTGGTTGGTGTTCGTAAACAGACAACAAATGGGTAGTACTGCTGAAAGCCATGGAAATGCCTGAACGCTTTTATTACATGGAATTTTTAGTGGACCACCTTCAAGTAGAAAATCTTCTGGATTTTCGTTACAAAAACAGAATGGTCTCCGATGCTTCCATTAAAGCAGAATAGTGGCTCTACTTTATTAACAAAATTTATTACTACTAGAGTTTATTATTATTATTATTATTATTATTATTATTATTATTATTATTATGTTTTTAGCATTCCTAAGGATTTTGCTACATTTGATTTTTGCTCTTCATTTAACTTACATTTCACAGTGTCTGCTTCTCCCATTCAAACATGAGGAGGGGTGAGATTTTTTGCTGAAATATCTAATGTCAAATATTCTTATTATTGTCTTTTCTTTGCATCATAACCATTCCATTTAGGGAAAGATTTCTTTTCTAGTAGGAATATTCAAAACCATTGCCTTCTCCAGCTATGAAGTGACTTTCAGGAAAACTGAAGAGACAGAAGGCATGACTATAATTCCCTTAATTAAAGTGAAAAATATCCACACTGAGCTAGGGTGTACACTACATTTTTTAGAGAAAAAAAAAGAAGTCAAGAATAATCATAATTCAACACTATTCAAAGAGGGCCTCTTAAATTATAAGTATTGGTAGGATCTGGAAGAGGCAGAACATGGAGTTAAAATTTAATATTTTAAATATAGATCTAAAAATTGTTACTTGGTAAATTTCTTTCTCCATTCTCCTGGGTTCAACACTATCTTTAGCAGAGATGATTAGTCTAATACCTTACACCTCTGTGAGAGTATTCCAAGTAATTTGAATCAATTCATTGGAAAAAGCATGCAAAAGAAAACCAATTCATCACCCCTAGAAGAAATTTCCTCCATGATTGGCAGAGACTGTCAGTGCCGTGCCAGGTACTATGTGAAGTCCTTTATAAATGTGACTTCAATTATTTCTTACAATAAACTTTCGTATTGTGTGAAACTGTTACTTTGAAGCTGCTTTATGTCCCATAAGAATAAAATTGACATTTTTAGTCATTTACTGACAAAGAAAGGGAGAGTAGACATATGGATACTATATTTGCTGTCCCCTGGCTTAATCCAGTTTTTTTATTTTACAGATGAGAATGCTGAAACTATTTTTTTATAATCACAAAATTGGATGCTATGGTGGCACTGGGAAAACAAAATATAACTTAAATAACTTCTTAAATAGTGTTAAAAATAAATCAGTGAGTCGAGCCGAATCTAGACTCCACGTCTCCTGCTTTCTGAAACTGCATTCCCCCCCTAATTGTTTCATCCAGCTTGTTCTGAGATGCATTTTGCATTCATCACACACAAATAGTAATTAGTTGTTTCATTTTCAAGTTAGGCAACTCTTTAAATGGTCAATTCTTTAACTGGCCTCACAGGAGTAGAGAACTTGACAGCAGGGACAAACTCAGTTATGGGAACTCAGGAAGAGAACTAAGCCCACTACCTCAGACATGCCCTCCTGGCAAATCCTGCAGATTTCTGTCCACTCCGTCCTCCAAATCCTCAGTCCTTAGCCTGGCTGACACCGCTGCACAGACTATGAAAAGCTGACAGTTTAACAGTGGAGAGGAGGACGATTAAAAACCAGCCTGGGAGGTACCCTAAGGAAGGGGTGGTGTTTTTGTTTTTGTTTTTCCCCAGTGATGGGACTGTTATAGACAGAACACTAAAGATGACCCCCTGGGAGTCTCCTGATGATTCCACACTTGCAAAGTTGTGAAGGGACTTCCCATATGGACCTACAGTTCTAGGCTCTTGATGGGCAGATTTTCAGAAGGTAGATTCAAGTGACCATGTTCAGCTGAAGGAAGTCGAGGAGACCGCTGGAGAGATGTGGCAGAAGAGGGAGATGGAGCAATCCTGAAGGTAGGCAGGGCTGTCCTGCCACGCTGATGGAGGAAGAGGGAGGCAGTGGGCATGAGCCAAGACGCGGCAGCCTCCAGAATTGAGGACCATCCCAGTTGACAGCTAGTAGAGAAACAGACCTCGGTCCCAGGGTCATAAGACAGTGAATTTAGTCACTGAATGAATTTGGAAGTGGATTTTTCCCAGAACCCCCCAGTAAGAAGCCAGTCATTCGGTGACTACACTTACATCTTGTGAAAAGAGAAAGCAGATGAGCTGACATAAACTTTTGACAAAACTGTAAAAAAAATAAAATAAAGTGCAGGTTTCCTTGAGTCACTAAGCTGTTGCAACCCTTCAACATAAAAATGTACGATAGGAGAATGAGTATGTGATATGACTGTGATAGGCCTGTTATGAAAAACTAGGCTCTCCTGGGATTCTGCACACCCTCCGTCCATCACATTTCGTCACAGTCTCCCAGGGCAAGAAGCTCATTTTGTTTGTCTTCGTATCTCTAGAGTCTTAGTAATAGATTTGTATAATAGGCACTAACATAGAGCTTTACTTTTGCTAAGCATTATTTTTAGCACCTAATATCTATCAAAATCTGAATCTCATAGCCTACCCTTTGCTGTAGGCTTTATTACTGTGCCCATCTTAGAGAGGAAAAAAAACGAAGCACAGGAGCTAATTATTAACCTCTCCAATTGACATAGCTAGTAAGTGGCAGAGGTGAATTTTGAATCAGGCACGCTACTTGCCCAGTTTATGCTTATAATCTCTGAGCTATCTTGCTATTTGCTAAGCCAATGAATGGATACCTGTAAGCATCAGGGATTTTAAGCATTTACAGAGTTTGAAGTTTCTTCTACGTGCTCCACGATCACTTTTCATTTGACAACAATGACATACCTCCAAGTTTAAGCCTAAGAATCTGCCAAAGTAATCATTGCATACTGCCATTGGAAAGATGCATCTGTGCCACATTAACTTCTGGATCATTTTAAGTCTACCTAATAATCTCTTGACTCAATCTCTTGGCCACAGTCCCATGTGGTCAAGAGACTGTGGGCTCTTCCAAGTCTTAAAGGTTTGGGAGTATCAGTGAGAGTGGGCATGAGCTTGAGCTTGAGCATGGAAAGCAGCTCTGTCCTCTGGGAGGGGCTGCCCTCCTTCAGTATGTGGGGTGAGAGGTGAGCTGTGCATTCAGGAGTGGTGGAGGGTGAATTAATTCACAGGTATCTAGAAAATTGATGCTGACTTCAACTGAATAATAAGTTGGAAGTGTATTTTCTTGTTCGAGTATTTTTTTTTTCTGTCCTTAGAGTTGTTTCTCTATCATCATTTCCTAAGAGGAAGTATTTATATAAGGGTAGAAAACAAAGTTCAAAAGTATCCTAGAAAGAATTACCGATTGGTGTCATTCCAAGGCATTAGATAGGACCAAGAGGATTTAAAAGAGAGGAAAAAAGGAAATTCTGTGGGAAGAATAGTGGGGATGAAAAATATCAGGAGGAGTGGAGAACTTTCCCTTTGACACAACTGGGGGAAATAATTGAATTAAGGGGAGAGAGAGAGAGAGAGATGTCCTGGTCCCCAGCAGTCAAGGAGGGAGGCCACCTGGAGAGGGAGGGCCACAGGACCTCTTGGAGGGTGTGACTTAGCCAGGTGTCTTGGGAAGGCTTGCACTCTGAGGGAGACAGGAGTGAAGCACAGTGTCCCCCTGAATGCACCCCGTGGGCAGTGACAGAGGTGCTGCTGTGCTGGGTGCTGGCCACTGCCCTATCAGCGACAGGCTCATGGCAGGCTCTGCCTCCCCATCCCATCAGTTCATGATGTCAGTACACTTCTCTGGACTGTGTTATATTATGTGTTTCCTCCATCGTGGCAGGAGGGGGACTCCAAGTCAGAAATCAAATAGAGTTACAGATAGTAAAGGACGTTACGTTTTATACTTCATTCCCCCATGTAGATTTATGCTTTCCCATTTTTATGCTTTGAAAGCAAGGTATTCATTAATGTATGTTAGTCTATACACTCAAGGAGAAGGATTTCATGTAAAATAAATGGATGTCAAAATGAATATTACTGAACATAGTATTCAAGACTAAAATACTGCATAGCACAATGGCACTGCTAAGGATGTCATTTTCCTGATATTCTGGCTATAGGATCTAGTTCTCCAGACATTCCTGCCATGCTGGCTGATAGTTCCTCTCCTTCCGTGGAATTTCTGTTTCACTCATATCAAACTGAATTGCTGTTGCTATTGCTTTTATTTTTCTTCTTGGTATTGAGATTGAACCCAGAGATGCTTTACCACTGAGCCACATCCCAGCCCTTTTACTTTTACTTTCTATTTTGAGTCAGGGTCTCAGCAAGTTGCCTTTGGTCTTGCTAAATTGCTGAGGCTGGCCAGTGACTTGTGATCCTCTTGCCTCAGCCTCCCCATTTACTGGGATTATGGGTGTTGGCCCCCATGTCCAGCTTGCTTTCTATTACTTTACCAAGTGTCCTTGGCAATAGGTTTTTATTTAAGAATGTACTCCTTTGGTTTCTTTTCCTGTTTACACTCTATAAACATATGAACCATATATATGGTAAAATATCTGTAACAAAAAATGTGCAATTTTAACCATTTTAGGTGCACAGCACTATGCGCACATCACTTTGTGCACATTGTCATCTGTCCTTTTTAGAGTATCTTAATCTCCCTGAACTGTAGCTAGATCTGTTCAACACCTCACCATTTCCTCCCTTACTCTCTCCCATGCACCATCCTGCTGTCAGTGAGTCTGAGTAGCTGCATCACATAAGCAGAACCTTTCTGTGTTCTGCTGAGAGCCGCTCATTTCACTTAGCATAATATCCTCAAGGTTTATCCAAGTTATGCACTGGGCACACCCTCAAGTGCATCACTTACACATGGTGGGAGTTCAGGAAGAGACAGAAAATAACAAGGAAGAATATGTGATGAAAGAATGGCCTAAACCTTCTCCAATTTGAAGTAAAAATATGAGTCTAGACATCCAAGAAGCTCACCCAGAAATTTTTAGGATAATCTCAAAGATCCAAATCAACATTCACTGTGGTCCACTTGTCAAAAGCGAAAGAGAAAAAGGGGATATTGAAAGTGTGAGAAAAAAAGACATAATCACATCCATGGGGATCTGCTTAGAACCTCCAGATGATTCCTCATCAGAAGACCTGGGGCCAGAGACAGGTTGAGGTAAGGTGTGGGGAGAGGGTGCTGCCATAGTTAAAATGTGGACAGGAAAATGCTGCTAACCACTTCTGTACCTCGCAAACCACTTTTTAAGAATGAAGGGAGAAATGAATAAGACCTTTCCAGACAAACAAAAGCTGCAGAGATTTCTTATAATAAAAGCTCAGAAAGTTTTTCAAGCTGAAAATGAATAAGACAGTAAATAAAAGCCATACAAAGAAAAACTACTGATAAGATAACTATGTAGGTAATTATAAAAGATAGTGTTACTATATTCTTGGTTTATACTCCTCTTTATGTTTCCAAAGAAATATAAAGAGGAACACACAAAGCAGTAAGTATGAATTTATATAAATGGACTTGCAATATATAAAAATATAATCTGAGATAACAATAACTGTAAGAAATGGGGGTATGTGGCTGCAAGGGACAGCTATATTTTGTTACTGAAACTTAGTCTACATTCAAATTTATTTTTAATACACGTATGTTAATTGTAGTCCCCTGGGAAGTCGCTAAGAAAGTAGCTAAATACATATATTTAAAATGAGAAAGGAATACAAACACTATACTAGAAAGTATCTGATGCAAAATATGGCTGGAGCTGAGGAAAAGAAACAGGACATGTGGAAAGAGCAAAATCATAGAAATAAGACAGTTATCAGAGGTTATGTTACTAATCAGAGGTTATATAAAATAATAAGTTATCAGAGGTTATATTGATTATAATTATAAAAACATTTCCCTACATATGATTTTTTTCTCAGCTTGGATATGCAGGGAATCTCCTCTTTCATTTTCTTTCTAATGCGAAATAAAATTTCCTTTACATTGGAGATGTGGAAAGGTTTGAAGATTTTTTTTTTTCGAAGGTTCCATTAAAGAAAATTGGAATTTTTCTTCCTCCATGTTACACAGAAATTTAAGGAGAATTACAAATACATGAACCCAAACTCATAACTCAGTGTTTTATGTCATCTTATTTTAAAACTCATATTTTGTGTGTGTTCCCTTTTGTATTTCACAATACTTGAATCTATGTGGTCTTACCATTTCCATAACATGGATTTCTTTTATCTTGATAGAAATTCAGTTCTTCATAAGGCATCTAAGGTCTATTTTTGCATAATGGTTAAGAATAGGACTTAGGAATCCAGAAAATTTTCTTTCAAGTTCTGAATACTGCACCTATTATCAATTTTGAACATTAGGCAACTTAATCTCCATTGGCCTTAGTTTTTCATCTTTAAAATACCAATAATATTATTTATCTCAATTGTCAAGAGTGATGTTGATGATAAAATACTACCTATAAAGTATATAAGAGTTGTAAATAATAAACAGTTTGTAGCACTATTACTAATATATAATTAAATGTTTATTTCTTTGGAATTATCTATATTATTAATTAAGAATTATTTACATTAGTAATCTATATCGGCTTTTGGGTGATAAAGATTATTAATATAATAATATTAATAAATATATATAGATAAAGTATCTGGGAACTTTGTGATGCATTAAATTATCTATTTTAATTTTCCTCTTAATGCCTGGGTAGATAGAACTCCTACCTTTACCTCTAGCTTTGTTTGACCTCTTTGAAACAAATATCATGTTTGCTCTTAAGCCCCAACATTGTCTTCCCCATTCTCTTCAACTAGTTTCTCAAAAATAAATTTTTTTCTTGCTTCCTGTTTTTCCTTTACACTCTACATCAAGCCCTCAACAGAACTTGTGTTTTATTTGAAAGCTTACACTAGAATCCGCCCCCTTTCCCTCTCTTAACCAAAGCTGCTTTGTACAGCAGCCCCCTTTTGTGGACCAAAAGGAGGGGGCAGAAGGAAATGCAGCACTTTCTCTACTGACATCACTGTGCTGCCAAAATTGACCTTGGAACCTATAAAGAAAAATATTGTATTGGAGTCAGCTCAGGGAGGCCACATCAGTTGGCACCTGCAGCCCCGTCTGCCATTTTGCATAGACAACAACTGGGAGACGCCTGCCTGGCTGGCCTCTATCACCTCCTCTGTCCTATCTCTTTATTCCATTCTTCCTTCTTTCCTTCCTTTCCCAAAACTCTAGTCAGTCTTCCTTTACGCTGTTTGTGCTTCGTCTTATATTACATCACTTAAATGTTCAAAAGTCCAAATGGCATCACTGTCCTGTGTGTGGTCAAGGGCCTGCATTTAATAGTTAAACTGCCTCATTTACACTTATTTCTTTGAATACAAATGTCCTTAAACTTAGGTTAAATAAGTGGAGAAGGGAACAGTCGATGGGCAAACATAGACTCCCAGCTGACATTTCTTCTCTGTGTGGTAGGTTATGACACATGTATGAGAAGTAACCATTGCCAAAGGAGACTAATGAGTGTATTAATATTTATAAGGTGATCATTAAAACATTAACATTAATTTGAGTGATAATGCTATGCACAGCCTTGCCACTGTGTTCATTTCCATGCACCAACTTGATCCCTATAAAAAACATCACTCAAACTAACTCCTTCCACGGAACACGGTGAACAAGCATTTTCCCAGTCATTGCTGGGACATGGCCTTGAATTGATGGCACTGTGGGAAGACAGTCTTGCTTTTATATATTACCATTGTTTGCTTAATGCCCAGGACATAAAAATGAAAATTAGAGAAATATACATAGCACTTTGACTATAACAAGCTTGTTGGAATTCTTCATCTTAGAAAATGTTTCAAATAATGAAGAAAAGTGAGGCTTTGATGATATAAGGCAATTCATTTTAGAAATACATGACAGAAGTGTTAAAATAACTTGAAGTGTTATTTAATTATTGGTAGACTGAAATTATGTATTACAATAATAGCTGTTGCATGTAGCATCGTTATTTTAAATTACTGGTGGTATAAACACATTTTTATGAGCACATAAAAAAGTGAATTTCTTGTACCAAGCATTATTAAAACTAGTACTCTCCTATACTTTTATATTTTTGAACTGCATTGGTATATATTTATTTCTTTTTTGCTGTATTTGGTTATAAACTTTTTCTTAGACAGTTATTTTGACAAGAATACTGCATATCTTAGATCTAAATTTACTGCTTTAAGTATATATTAATAATCGCTAAAATCAACATGATAATTTTAACTTGTTTGTAGCTGTGGAAATGAAATTGTTTTATATATCAAAAATGTCTTACAGTGCTTGGATCATAGAATTTGCTATAAAACACCATCATTATTATTATCATTATCATTATGGCTGACAAGCAGTAAAATCTGTATTGATATTTGTTTATTTTGTACCTCTGTTTATAAACATTCTTTATTTAACCTATAGCTACAGTTCACTCAAAGGTACTCTAAGGCATAGATCATCTGTTTTGTAGTTTACCTGGTACCTAGAATCATGTTGAACATGCATTGAAAGTCTTCAGTTTGATTTGGTGCTTCAGACTTTTATAAATTACTAGGTTAGACCATTGTGTGTAAAACAAAAACCTAAGTTTTATTAGATAAGTGGGCTTACTGTTCCCCTCCTCTGCTTTGCCAGAGTCGAAGAGGGACGAACTGAGTCCATCCACATCTGCTGTGACTTTCTCCCATCCCAGTCTCCCTTCCAATGTCGCCTGTACTCTGTCTCAGCTGGGCGCTGCATTAATGCTCTTTGCTTTCCTGTGTTCCTCTTCCCAGGCTGCAATAATGTTCAGGAAATGTGCTTATATTCCTACTTTCTAAATTAAGCTCAAGCTTCACTGCAACCCAGCGATTATAATAATAACAAAATGGCAGAAAGTGTTTCTTCTCTATCACTCCGTTCCCTTCAGGGTATAGAAAGTACCAAGTAATCACAGACAAGGCAGACAGATATCCACAAGAATATTAATTTGGCTATATGAGTACTTTATAGTGTGGGCATTATAATAATGGTGATAATAATGTCTATTAATTATTGATCATTTACCAGGCATTTTGAGATATATTATGCATATTATCTAGTTCATCCTCATAATAACACCTTGTAAATGGATTATTATATCTATCTTACAGATGTTCAAATTTAGTTCAGAGAGGTTAAATCATTTGCCCAAAGTCAGATGACTAATTAAAAGGCAAAGTTGGGATTTGTAGCACATTTTGATTTAAAGTTCATTTTGTTTCCAGTCTGCCTTGTTGCACATCTATTTTAAGTTGTTATTTGTTCTAATACTTTTGTCCCTTAGTATGTCTTCAATTTTATAGTTTTGATTTTATTTCTTGTCACAGATGTGGCTGCTGATTAAAACTTTCTTCTATTTTGGAATTCATAGAATTGGACAGGATCATCTTCCCCCTTCTCTATGTGTGTATGTTGGTGAGTAAATGTAAGTATGCAGATATGTACTATCTACCTACCTGTGTACGTAACCTATCATCTGTAATTTCCTTTATGTCATCTTACAAAGCTAAACGTCCCTTTTTATTTCTAAAACTATTTCTTCTGCTTCTGCTTTTGTCTGTATCTGTCCTTATCAATTTTTCTTCTTTATTTTCTAAAAATAAAGGTCATTCTTGTTTCCTGCATGTATGCACAGCTCCTCCTGGTTAATGATTGACAAATCCGATTCTTCCATGTAAAGTAGAAGGATGAGAATGGCACCATTTGGGCACTGTCCCTTCTTATAAACTAGGTTTGATTCTTTTTCAAAATTCAGCTGTATTTAGACATCTCCTGCCCAGTTTTTTTGCTTCGTACTTCATTTCAGACTTTCTGCAAACACCTACAGCCCAATTCCTCAAATTTAACCGTGCTCTCTCTTTCTCCTATTTCTTAAATTGGATAACATTACTTTTCTCACTGACCAAAAACTTGAGTCACCTTCTTTTATTGTTCCTCTCCTACATGTACTATTTAATCAGCCACCAACCCAGATAGCTTTGTGTTTGAGTTGTCTCTCTGTCTTCCATGATCTCCAAACTCCTTTCCTAGCCCCTTCCTTCCCATTGTGAAGATCTGACCTCATTCTGCTCCTTGTTTCTTGCTCTAACCTATTAATTCCTGTTTCATCTCTGGATTCCCTCCCTACCTCCCTCTTTCTAAACCGACTATATCCTTTTTCCAGAACATATCTTGCCCAGCCGTGAATGCATTTCTTGGTTTATCTTTTCTGTTGTGATGTTCATCTTCTTCTTCTATACTGGCTGATATTGCCAAGAATTTTTCAATTCATGTGAACTTTCACCTCCTTAGTAAATCATCTTCTGATCTGCTACAGAAATTCAAGTTTTTCTTCATCATGATTCTGTGGCAATTTGTACATAGACTTTAATCATAAAGCAAATGTTTTGGTACATCATTTATTTTCAAAAACTTAGAATGCAAGCTCTAAGTCTAAAAATTAATTACCCTTATTTTATTTCCCCCCAAAGAATAAAAAAGTCAAAGTAGATTCTTGATACTAAGAAATACTTAATACTAAGTAGCTACTGGTCACTTTTCAAGATGACTTCTTCACCTGAAAGCTGGGATTTGGGGTTTCTGATGTTTAAATGAGATGACATGATGTGTTCCACAAGGCCTGACCCATATGTCTTGCTTTGTAACCTTAAATTTCCTTCCCTTGACTCTATTCAAAATCCAATTTCACATCACTCTTTTATGATTTTCTTTCTGGAACTTTTACTAATATTCTCCCAGTCTGAGATTCTGGTTTTATTTCTTTCTTTTCTAGTGTTTTATATTTTATCTTTCAAATTTTGAATCCAATCCCCAATAAGGTATGTTCCATGAATTATTCTAAATTTCCTACAACACTTTGCCAGCAACCCTACAGGTAGGAGTCCGTGACATTCTCTTGACAGGCCAGTGCTGCAGCAAGACCACAGCACATGCTGGATTTCTCAGGGCAGCGCATGAGCAAGCACAGTGTGTGAGGCCCAGTGACTGTCCCTTCAACACCTGCATGATGGTCACCACAGTCTGGATCTCTGGTGAAAAAAAGGAGGCAATAGACTTAGTAAGACAAACTTTATTTACATCATTTTATCCTGTTAGCAATGTGTTGAAAACTTATGTTTAGAAACTGCTTTGAAAATAGTTAGAATTTTACTCCTTAATTATTCTTGACAAGATACCTATTAATTTCACTTGGAAACATTTACATCAATTCTCAGTTTGAACAGAAAATACGGTTTGTACACATGAAATATACTTACCGAAAATAAATGTACATTCAGTAGTAATCATGATAAGTACATTATGATTATCTGCTTACTCTTAATAAGGAAATCTGAGTATAAGACAAATATCAGATTAGGTTGTTTGTATTAAAATAGTATAATGCATAAAAACAAATGAAAAAAACAACAACAAAATAGATTAGACTATAGTGGACTTGTGTTTTCTGGCTTAAGCAGAAAATAGATTCCTAGGTATTATCTTTTGTGATGGTAATAGTTATAGGTTAGTGAGCACTCACCTGGCACTTCAAATTCATTCCCACACTTTATCTTCATAAAAAGCCTCTGAGGTAGATGCCATCATGATTCCCCTTTATGGAAAAGGCACAGAGAAACTCAACACCTTGCCTAAGGTCACAGAGCTCATAAGCAGTGGAAAAGGATTTGAACTCAGATTGACCTCGAAGGCCATGTTCACAACAGCTTTTCTTGCTTCTGACTTAAATTTGAATCTACCCAAGAATAATCAATAGCCTTCTGATCTGCCTATACCTCACTCATGCTAGCTTCATATAGATGGAGACAACTTAAATATAAACTTACACAAATTGCAGCAGATGCCAAATTTACAAATTGACTCCTATATCAGAGCAAAGTAAATTAACTTGTGTAGTAAGGAACTCAACAGGATGCTAGAGGGGATGGTTAGGCTCCCAGTGCATCCCGTCACCTAACCCACAGTACCCCTGAAATGGCAGCCCAGACAGCAAAGGTGGAGGGTCATGGGTACCATAAAGTCTAGCCCCTTAATTTTACAAAAGAGGAAATTGAGCCCCATGGAGGTTAAATGACTTGCCCGAATGACTTGAAATGAACAATAGCAGGAAAATTCCTACTGCAAATTTGTAATATTTCAGGTTTATTATGCATTTTTGTGGGCTTACATGGAATATAGCTATTATTTATATCACTGCTTTTATAGAAAAGTACATGATAAGAAGGACAAAACACCCACTTCCACTTCATCCAAAGGAATAAAAGAAGAGCCAAGAAGATGAGACAGGATCAGATATGAAGAAAAGAAATAAGGGGACTTGGAAGCCTGAGTGATTGATTCCTCAAGAGTTTCCCCCAGAAAGAGAAAGAAAATGTATGATTGCAAAATATGACTCCTGTGCCCAAACTGGTGTTAAGCACATTGCTTTTCTCAATTACAGTGCATTAGGAAAAAAACAAACCAAACAAGCTTGAATTTCACAGGGTTCATTGGAGAACAATAGACCACAGGAAAAACTACATTTTAGATATGGAGTGAGCATTCTAGACTTTTTGCAATAAGACAGAATATAATTCTAAATCAATTGATTAATTAATTTTAAAATTTAATTTATGGTGAGTACTTCCAATATACAAGGCACAAATGCCTTTGGATGTGCAGGGGAGTAAAAATGCTTCTCTCTACCATTGCTTTGCTTTTTCTCTTTTTTTTTTGTCCATAGTGGGGATTGAACCCAGTGCTCAACTACTGAACTACTTCCCCAGCTCTTTTTATTTTGAAACAAGTCTCACTAAATTGTCCAGGGTGACTTTGACCTTGAGAGCCTCCTGCCTCAGCTTCCAGGTAGGTTGGATTATAGGTTTGCTCCTCTGCACCTGGCTTCCTGAAAAATGGTGAATACCTAGAAACACATTCCTTACATAATAGTGGCTTAAGTTGCTTTTCAGGTAATGCCTCCAGAATCCATTCAAGAGTGATTTGAAGTCAGCTTTTTAATGGTTCAGAAGAGTCAAGCTCCTCCTTCCATTGATGCCCTTTTATTTTATTTTTGGCTGGGTAGATCCTGCACCAGGGATTGAACTCAGGGGCACTCCACAACTGAGCCACATCTCCAGCCCTATTTTGTATTTTATTTAGAGAAAGGGTCTCACTGGGTTGGTTAGTGCCTCGCCATTGCTGAAACTGGCTTTGAACTCTCAATCCTCTTGCCTCAGTCCCTGGAGTGGCTGGGATTGTAGGCATGTGCCACCGACCCTGGCCTTTAATGGCTTTTCAATGTCAAAAGCTTAAAATCCCTCAGGTAAAAAATGATGACTCCTGGGGTGGGGGATCCAACCCTAGAAGAATCTTGGAGATCCTTTATTCCTTTGCAAAAGAATCCTAAAAACTTTCCCTTATCACCATCCAATCTGCTTATTTGGTAGGGAAGTTTGAGATTTTACTTCTATTCTTGCCAGCAGAGGGAAAAAACAAAACAAAACAAAACAAACACTGCTCATTTTTGTCAGAAACTGGAGCCATAGTGTTGGATTTTCTATACAATGGGCCATGGGTTCTTGATGGGCTCCATTCTGAGTTCTAAGCTGGAGCCCCCCCCAATAAATAATAGATAAACAAGAAGCCAGGTTAGTGGCACATGAGCCTCATGAATATATGGCAGATGACCCACCGAAAGGAATAACGTTCCAAGAACTGGCTTTGAATTTAAGCTTATAAGCCACAATTTGCCAAAACAAGGGGAGAAGGTTTGGAGGAGGCTATCAAAAGACTAGTGACTAGGAAAAGCACAGCAAGCAGGGATAACATTTAAGTCTTGTTGCATCAAGTGTTTGCAACAGGATGAAAGGTTTCTAGAGATTCATAGTCACACTTCATTCTCTTCCTGGTACAGAAAGAGAAGACCTTTACAAATGGCTGTTTCCTTTTATATCTAAGTTTCTTTTCCCAAGGGGTGACTTCTAGTCTTGTTTTCTGAGCTCCTATGTCTGCAGTTTTGCAAAATAATCTTCAGGCCAATGAGTTGCGCATTGGGTGGCATAGTCTGGTTTTCTATAGCTGTGCATCCTGCCACATACCTTGGTCTTGGGTTTTTAGGTTTTCATGTTTTGCCCTATTCCTTTTAAAACATCATTTCCAATTTCAGATCTATTTTCATGTAAAGAAGTTTATTTTTAGGCAAGGAAGAAGGAAATTAATTGTTTGGGCGATTGCTACTCTTAACACTCACAATATTAATGAGGGGAAGGAGAAAACCACAGGGAAAGGAAACCACAGGAGCAAATCCAGGAGTGCACCATGATGTGGTGAGCACTCAGAAGCCAGAAGAGGAGGCAGATGGCCCAGAGGAGCCGCTGAGTCCCGACCTCTTCTCCTGCAAAGCCACATGCAGCAAATGCCCTGTCCTGCCTCTGTAAGATCAGTAATGATTCCCACTGCCTCCCCGGCTGCAGGTAATGGCTCACCCATGCAATTACCTTCTTTTGTCTTCTCAGAGTTCAAGATAAATTATTTCAGCCTCTTTGCAGGGGGCATTTGAAGCCAAAGTTATTTTTAGAGAGAAATATATGAGAAATATATATATGTGTATATATATATATATATATATATATACACATATATATATTTTTTTTTCATGTAAGATGCAGAAGTTGCTACTCCTTGGGCAGCTGAGAGAAAATGAAAGGCACTTCCAGTCTTTAAAAGCCAAATTCTGATGTTTAGCTTGAGATCAAAGAGAAACTCAGGAAAGGAGGAGAAGCAGAGGATAGACCAGAATATAGAGCGATATCTCCTTTGAAGACGCTGCCATTGCATCTCTGATCTTTGAACTCAGCAACTTGTTTCATGAAGATGAATTGGACACCTTGCAATTGTGAAGCTAATCACCAGGTACCTTGAGCAATATGTGCCAACCTTACAAACAAGAAAGCAGGCTCCATTCTCGAACATGAGGAAGGCAGGCACACTTAGCCTTATACCTGTAAACACACTGAAACACATTAAAACACAGTCTGGCCATTTTAAAGCCAAATTGTAGTTTTTGGAAAGGAAACATCTAGCAGTTCCTCCAGCTCCCACACTATCTTGATGGTATAGCATTATTACTAACACTCAACTCTGCCTCCATCCACCTGTATTTGACTTCCAGGGTCGCTACTTATTGGCTGTGAGAGCTTAGGGCGATTATTGAACTTCTCTGTGCTGCAATTTACTTTTAGAAAAGGTTAATAAGAGGCTAATAGAATTAGGGCCAATTTTGCAAGGTTGTGAGGACTGAATTCATTAAGTGTCTGCTACCTTGCACATTCTCAACAAATGTTTGCTGCTATTATCCATCACATTCTGCAGCAAGATGATTTCCTTTTTGAATGACTTCATATTTCAATAGTGTGCACACAGAGCTGTTCAACACTTATTTCATTACCCAGAGAAATACTACTCAATCTCTAATTCCACACTAAATTACGCAGAAGTGGCGGTTGAAATCTAATAGACGTCCTGGTTACTTGACACACCAAGGAGAGAAAACTCTTATTATGAGAGAAAACAGGCCTCTCCCCTCACTGGGCCTCTTTGAGTCAAGAGGTGAGGAAAAAAAGACAGCAGTTTGGCATAGAAGCAAGTCGCCTATGGGTATGTCCTTAGTCCCCACCTTAAAGTTTTCAGCAATTTCTATTGATCTCAATTGCATCATGATTATTTCCTAAATTTATCCTACCCAAAGTGAGAGATTGTCACATTTTATTACCTTGACTGTGCAGACACTCAAAAGATAAGATCTCAAAGCAACTTGCACAATGTCTAGTATTTCCTAGTGGAATTTTATTCCTGGAAAAGAAATGGTGATGAGAACCAGGCTGTATTTCAATGTTTCTCACTTCAATCTTCACCTTTGACTTGGCCAATATGTATTCTTTGTCTGCTAGTATGTTCACATTTTGTTTTTTTCTTCTCTGTTTTCTCTTTAAACCTCTCTGCCAACACAATAGATACTGATGAGATTCTTAAGCCTTGTAAATCTTTGTAGAAAAAGAAGGAGTATACATTCTGTTATTAACAATGTATTAAAAGAAAAGTATAATATTTTCATTTCATTTTAAAATATTTGAGCCAATTTTGATTGAAACCCAGAGGAGTAGTGGGTAAATCCAATTTGCTTGCAATCTGTTAAACATGTTAAGTTGAACTTTGATTGGGATATAAGATCAAACTTATATAGCATAGATAAGAAAGTTCCAAAATATATGAGTTCTAATAATATTGCTTACAGAGAAAGAATTTTCTTATATGTTACCTAACTTACAGGCTTTAAGTTCTCCATCAGTGGAATAATAATAATAATAATATGATGATGATGATGTTGAATTTATTGTTTTCCAGTGAAACTTGGTATGGTTTAAATTTGTTCCATTCCCTTATATTCCCTAAGTATTTCCTAGCTTAAATTTGAATTTTGGTTATGTTCATAATTCACATTTGATTTCAGTGTAAGAATTTTCTACTGTTGTAGACACTATACAGTCTGAAAGCAATTCCAAGAGAGGTCTTCCAGTAATGTATGGTCAATGTTGGTGTTCCTGAAATAACAGAATAACCTCTGAAGGTGATAGGTGTGTTAATGAGACAAAGGCTACTTAAGTACATATGTTTTGGCAGAGTTGTTAAAAATATCAGTGTCAATGCTCTTAAACCTCTCAGAATCCCTTTAAAACATAAGCTATACTGCAAATGGGATAGACCTTAGAGTTTTAGCTAAAGGTAAAATCATTATTTTCTCACATACCAGATTGCTAGTAAAAACGCTGCTTTCACAAACAGAGATGTATAATAAACATTTATCAGTTTTCTGTGCACCCCCAAATGTCTACTGAGTAGAAAAATATCAAGAATGCTATCTTAGGTACTGTTTCTAGTAAGAAGAGACACTAATTCTTCTGGGAATACAGCTTTGAATTTTCCAAACTTCCTTCTCCCTCCTTAAATTTTAATTGGACCCTGCACAAGACCTCTCTTTTGCTCATTTATCATAAAGTATTTAAATCATGCATTTGGGTTTCTCCCCATCTTGCTCAACTCCAGGGTCTTCTGGGACTCCAGTCATGTCTGATTGATCTTGATAGCCACAAGATATTACACTATACTCAGCCCACAGGACAGCCTTTTGGTAATGAACAAATTAATGATTTTTTATGCCACTTAGTTTTATTTTCAAAGAGTGAAGTGAAATAAAAATATATCACAAATGGAATATGGAAACAGAATTCTTGAATGTTCTTTGTCATAAAATTATCAAATATCCCTGAGTTCTTTAAAATTGAATTATGCACATTGTGAGAAAGAGTGACCTGCATGAGATGGATTAATTTGCCTTCTAGTTCAGATTGTTTGACAGAGAAGGTGAAAAAATGCATGCAAAAACCTTTTGGATTTCTGATTGAAGCTTAGAAGTCATCATTCCTATCCTTAAAAGCAGTACAAACTAACAACACACACACACACACACACACACACACACACACACACACAAATCAATATCTTTCCTTGTTCCATTAGAAAACTAAGATTTTAAGGTAATAACCCCAAAATATTGAGAGAGAGGTGCATGCAGAAAATTAAAGCAAGATTTGCTTTCCCAAAGCAGAAGCAGCTGAAGCCACAAATGGGTAGAAAAGCTGAAATGGTAATTTTGGCAAAAATCTAGAAGCTGGCTATGGACTACTTTGAGCACCTTGGGAGGCTTGTGTTATGGGTTCCACATAAGCCTCCATGAACTCCACCAAGGTTTAATGTTGAAGATCTCAGTAATATCTTCTCTTGGACCTGGTGGGAAGAACGGAAGAGCAATCACTGTAAAAGGTGCCCACTGTGTTCTCCATAATAAAGGCTCTGATTTGTGAAGGAAAACACTTAACTAAAATTTTATGGCTCTTGGGGAAGGACAATTTTCTCCAGATTTTCTATTTCAATGAAGAGGGAAAGAACTACACCACTGCATGAATACCGTGAAAGCCATGGATTTGAGACCCAGGCCCAGTAAAAACTGAAATGTAATCATGAGATTATAGAAAGCACCTCATAACTCATAGTGTATTCCAAACCAACAGGTTTCAAGTGTGGTTAAATGTAACAAGACACACAGACGCTATTTGAAGAATACTGAAGAAAATATATACTTAAATGCATGTATGTTGTCTACAAGAAATCCACAGTAAATATAAATTCCCAAATACATGAAATAAACATATTGCTAGAACTGTACAATGCTTATGAAAATAAAAATTAAATGTTTATATTAGTTTAAGACAGAGTTCAGAGTAAGTAAGATTGTACGGATAAGAAATTTATCACATCTCATAATAAAAAAGTGTTGGTTTTATGAACAGATGAAACAATCCTACATGTGTATGCACTTAATAACAGAGTGAAGAAATATATGAAATAGTTAATCTTAAAGGGAAATTTAAAAAAAACTCAAAATTTTTACAGTTGGAAACATCAACTTACTTCTTAGTAATCAACAGATTAAGTGGACAGAAAGAATATAGTTGATTTAAATGGCACTATTCATCACCTTGAGCTAATTAATATTTACAAATGACTCTGCAAAAACCAGCACAATATATATTCTTCTCATGATCAAAAGGAACATTCACCAAGATTGGCTGCATTCTTGGCCATAAAACACACCTTAGCAAATTGATGAGTAAAAAATCATATGAAGTATGTCCTCAAACCAACATGTAACTGAACTAGAAATAAATACCAAAGTTAGTTGTAAAATCCCTAAATATACATTTTTAATTGATAAAAAAACATTTTTAATTGATACATGGGTCAAAAAGGACACTTAAAAATTTTAAAAATAGCTTGAACTGAATAAAAATAAAATGAAACATTTTTTAGATGACTTGAAGCTATGCTCTTAGAAAATGTGTAGCATTAAATACATGTACTAGAAAAGAAAAAAAGAAATCTAAAAATAATTACCTAACATTTTGAAAAAAAGAAAAGTTTAAACAAAAAATAAACAGAAGGGAAGAAATAGTAACTATCACAGTAACTATCACAGTAAAAATTTGTAAAACTAAAAACAGAGGAGCAGAAAATCATTTAAGTTAAGCAGATTAATAATATTGATAAATCTCTAGTCATGCTAATGAAGAAATAAAGACACAAGTCACTAAATTTCTACTATCAGAGGTGAAAATGGCATCATCTTCCTAAAAGATACAGATTAAAAATTCAGAAAATAGTACTAATAACAAACTGTAAGTTCACAGATTTTGTAACTTAGAGGATATAGACAGATTCCTTCAAATATATGAATCAAAATGCACACAGGGAGAAATTGATGATCCAAATAAGACTACATTTATTGAATAGTCAATAACACCAAACTTATTCTTATCACAAAATCCACTTGAAATTGATCATTGTTGTCAGTTAAAACAAACAAACATACAATACTATAAATTGTTGGAATAAAACTCAAGAAAGTATTTGGAAAATTTAGTAATAAATTTTCATATATAAACTGGGAAAAACAATTTCCTTCTGCTCTGCCATGCACTGAAATAGAAGTCACCAGCTAGCGGGGAATTTTGTAAGGGAAATATCTGATAAATAACTCTTATCTAAACTGTACCAAGAACTCTACACTCAAAAATATACCAACAAAACCCAATTAAAATGTGGATCCATAATTCTTTTTTTGGTAGTTGTAGATGGACAGAATGCTTTTATTTTATTTGTTTATTTTTAAATGCTGCTGAGGATCTAACCCAGTGCCTCACGCTTGCTAGGCGAGCGCTCTGCCACTGAGCTACAGCCCCAGATCATGGACTCATGATCTTAACAAACACTTTAGCAGAGAAGATAAATAGATGAATATATATATTCATGTAAAATTATTATCATTAGGAGTTGTAAATTAAAGAAACAACCAAATACATACTCACTAACAAAGAAAAACAAAACCACAACCTTTGACAATAGCAATTTTTGGCAAGGGTGTGGAACAAAGGAAAGCTTATTCATTACTGATGAGAATGCAAAATAGTACAGCCACTGGGAATAATGCTGGGCAGTTTCTTCTCACAAAGATAAACTTAGTTTTATTTTATGGTCCAGCCATCATATTCTTAGATCTTTGCCCAACAGATTTGAAAACTTACTTATGTTCAAACAAAAATCTCTATACTAATATTACAGCAGCTTTATTCATAATTGCTCCAAACTCCCAGTATTCAAGGTGTTCCTCAACATGTGGATGGATACTGTGGCCCATCTATGCAAGAGAATGTTAGTCAGTAATTAAGAGAAGTGACTATTGAGTCATGAAAAGACATGGATGGATCTTAAATGTATAATGTATATTTCTAAATGAAAGAAGCCTGATTGAAAAACACTACATACTGTGGGATTACAATTACCAAATGTTCTAAAAAAGACAAAACTATGGATAAAGTAAAAGGATTAGTGGTTCACAGGGTGCCACAATGTGGGAATGGGCAAATAAGTGAAGGTCTGGGAGGTTTTGAGGGTGTTGTAGCTATTCAGTATGATACAGTTATGGTGACTAGTGACACTACATATTTGTCAATAAATACATTAAATTACAGCATAAGGGGTACATCTTAGTGAATGCAAAATTTAAAAACTATATTTAAGATCACAGGATGAAATGTGGAATATGATAATGCAATACAATTTTACCAAAAATACATGAAGCAATCTTATTATATAGGCAGGTGTTGGCTTTTGAAAAGAGTAGAGTTTGTGAGACTGAAGGCAGGTCAGTGTACTTAAGTAGTTTACCATGTGATATGTTTATGAATTTAACACATCTGTGCATGTCTTCTGGAATTGAGTGATTAGTGTTTGAGTGATGGTGGGAGTCAGCTTCACATATTATAGCAGGACACTCTTGAGAAGCAGGAGTAGGAGTCTAGAGTGATCCTGTGATAATGAATTAGAGTTGGAGACATTCATATGAGCTCATGTTTAGCTTAATGTAGATAGACATGGTCACATATAGAAATATTTATGTATTTGCACATGGATGTATATAAACATACTGGTCCTCGTTCTGTCAGCTGTCCGGTCCTAGAAGCAATGGCACTTAGGAACAATGAGCACTTCTGGGACTTGGGTATAATGCAGTTCTCCAATAAATACAGAAGTGGGCAGTTCTGGGACTGAGGCAGAAAATACACAAGATAATTCTGATGGTGTGTGTGTGTGTGTGTGTGTGTGTGCGCGCACGCGCGCACGCGTGCGCACGTGAGCACGCTAGAAAGTAAGAAAGTGTCCAAAAATAAAATAATAATATTGGAGATATGTCAAAAGGACACACGATCCAACTGAAAGTGCTCCCAGTAGCTAAAGTTGGAATGATTTAAACAGCAAAATAGAGTAGTATTAAATTATAACTGAGGTACAAAATAAATAAGCATAAATCCATGCTGGTATGAATAAAAGATTAAATAACTAAATAAATGGGAAAATATACAAATTTTCAACACAAAACAATTCTATATAGTTTATGTTGATGCTTCTCACTGAAGGTGTTATAAGTCATGTTGATATTTACCCTTGACACAATGTGATAGAAAAGACTCTTTACATCTATGGAACCTCTGTCATATTTATATATGATTTTGCTGTTATGGAGCTACATGATACTTTGAATTATAATATACATAATTTTACAGTGCAAGGTATAAACCTTAATATATGGAAAATTTTAGAAAATTAATATCATGCGATGAAATACTGAATGTGATCTATTTATATTAGAAATGTCTGCAAGGAATTCATTGTGGGATGTGAAGTGAAAAGTTGAATTGTGACCTCCCAAAAAAGAAAACTTGACCCTACGACCTCAGAATGTATTTGGAGATAGGACCTTTGCAGAAGCAATTGGCTAAGATGAAGTCATACTGGAATACTGGGCCCCTAATGCAGTATTTACATATGATCTATAACTGGGGTCCTTAGGAGAAGACAGCCTGTGAAAGCAAGAACATAGGTGAAGTGCCTGTGAGATGGAGAATTGGAGCCATGCATGCACAAGCCAAAGGACAAGAAAGATAGTCAAAAAACCAGCAGGAGCTGGACAAGTTAGGGACTCATTCTTTTCCAGATTTCACAGAGAACATAGACCTGTGGACACCTGGACTTTGGCCTTCTAGTCTTCAGAATTATGAGACAATACATTTCTGTTGTTTCAAAACACATTTTGTAGCTCTTTGTTACAACAGTCATAGCAAATTAATATACCAAACTCACAATTCTGGTATAATCATAAAAAAAGAGAGAGAGAGAGAGAAATCCTGATTGAGGGATGTTCCATAAAATATTTGAGCAATGGCACTTAAATCACCAGGGTCACACAAGGCTGTGAAAGTCTGGGATGCTGCTGTAACCAAGAGTGGTCTGAGGATATAGAACAACTCCCTGTAATATTGCATCCTGAAACAAACAAACAAAAAAAAAACATAGTTAATAAAACTAAGGAATTCGAATAAAGTAAGGACTTTAGTTAATAAGAATGCATTGTTATGTTAATTGTGGAGCCCTTACCATAGTAAAGTAAGAAGTCTATAAATAGGAGAAAATAGGTGGGAGGCATGTGGCGACCCTATTATCTTCATCACATTTCTGTACATCTAAACTCTTCTAAGATAAAGTGTCACAACCAAATAAAGATTTTAATGGTCAAGGTACTAAGCAGAAGAGAGGAAACAAGTTGTAGAAATAATTGGCTCCATGTTCTGAAAACATCTTATTTCTATACTTGATCAAACAAAGAATATCCCTATTGTATCTTTTTGTATCTGCTTCTTAAAAATTCTTAGTATATAGCAGCAAAACAAGCCTCTGACAAGATCCACAAGAAAGAAATCTATCAAATTACTTTTTTTCTGCAGCATTTCCAGTCTTAATTGATTTAATTAATGCCAACCCAACTGGTTCTTCAGTACTGGGTTGTAAATACTGAACTTTTGCCACAGCATGTGACCTAAAAGCTCAAACGGGGTCACTTACTCCAGTTAATTCTGATTTCACCATTTAGCTTCAAGATTTGGAGTAGAGCATGGACTTGGTGGGGGTGCAGGGAGGTTGCATGAACAGTGAAGATGAGTCTGCTGGTTTGATACAGAAACACTAACCTTTCTAACCTGACAGAAGAATCCCTTTGTTTATAGCCCTGCTCACCTGTGAAAGTGAGTGAAGAACCAAGTTTCACCCATGACAGGTGCTGGAGGTATGATCAATTAGCCCAGAAGTTCTATAGGTCTAGATATTGAGTACAAAGAGCTGGGGGCCCCTGAAACTAATGGAGGGTCCTTTATCTGTTGTCACAGACTCTAAGGAGAAGAGCATCCTCAAATCTCTGCAGATCACAAATGAATACTGTGTAGACTAACAAAATACATCCTACATTGATGTATTTTTCTCAATGTGTAGAAGCCTCTGAAATTAATTAAATACATACTCCATTCAGAAGTGTTGCTGAATTTATACTAGCTCTGGCAATCATTACTTATTTTCTCAATCGTATGCATTAAAAATATAGTAAAAACTTGGAGACCTTCAAAAGTTTAGCAACTCTGGATCTCAAACATAATGAGTAGAATGAAAAATATAAAAACATGATGAAGGAAGCCCACAGGCTGATTTCTGAGGAGTCTAGTAATATGCTATGTTAAATTTGTTGAGAGCAAAGAAAGAGGTTTGAGGCATTGTAGCATTGTACAGAGAGATTCAAAATCAATTTTAAATGTGACACCATTTCTCTAATAAGAAAAAAAAAAGAATTTGGAGTGTTTGGGCTTTATGGGCTGACAACTTTTACTGGATGACAATATTTTGACTTACTAGTCAGATAAATTCCTATATTCTATCAGTGTGCCCATCTGTCAATTGTGTTAATATTACTTTCCTTATGTTACTATTTTGCAATTGAAAATTCTATAGAGATTAGAGGCACAACATGACAGTTGAACTGTGGGCATTCGTCGTGAGTTTATTACCAGTTATTTTAATTTATGCACTTTTGATCTTTTAGTACAAACGTGAAAAAACAATTTTAGTAGGAGTATCATAGTAAGATATAAAATACACAAGTTAGCTAAAATATCACAATTAGCATGAGATGATAAAATATTAAGAAGGTGGCAAGAAACTGGGTTGAACAACACAAAATGTGTTATCTGAATTTTTCTTCCCCAAATTTCTAAGCTTCATGCTACTCTATGTAAAATACTTCTGAATGAGTATATATTGTTTTGTTTATGATTTGGGGGGAGGTAGCAGGAATGAAGAGGTGAAGAATTGTTTGCTTGAAATCTAGGTAGTGGGAAAATTACATTGTATGCAAATGTTTATTAAAGGTATCTATTCTATTCCTTCAACATTTCATGATTAAACACCTCTTATGTATCAGGCTTTATTTTAAGTTTGAGAGACGAAGCAGCAGATCACAGTGGATAAATGTTTGTTTACATGAAGCTTATACTTTCCTGGATGAAAACACAGCAGAGAAGTAAATTTATGAGTAGGTGATCAAGCATGAAGATGAAGGGAAAATAAGCAGGATAATGAAGTAGGTACTCCTGTTGGAGAGGTAGACTATTTAAAACAGGACAATCAGAAAGATGTTGGCTAAGTGGTCTCCACTTGCATAGAGAAAAGATGAAAAAGAGAAGTAGCCACACCTGCAGAGGAGCATTTCAGGTAGCCAGAAAACGTACAAAGACTCTTTGTGGAGGACAGCTTGTTGTGTCTGAGGAACAGCAAGGACCCAGTGGGGCTGGAGTGGAGTGAGCAAGGGCAGAGTCGTATAAAAAGAAATAAAAGCAGCTCCCAGGAACAGGATCACATATATACATCTTTTAAATCTTGGCAGGGATTTCTTTTTTTTTTTAATTGACTTTATTCTTAGAGCAGTTTTAGGTTCACAGCTAAATTGTATTGAAGGTACAGAGATGTCCCATGTAACCCTTTTCCCACACAGTGCATGACTTCTCCTAGTATCAGCATCCCCTGCCCTAGTGGTCCACTTGTTATAGTGAGTGAATTTTATAGTAAGGATTTTGAGTTTATTCTTTTTTCTTTTGTTATGTGGTGCGGGGGATCAACCACAGGGCCTTGCATGTACTAAGTGTTTGTTTTATCACTGAGCTACATTCTGAGTCCCTTGAGCTCATTCTTACTGAGACGGGCAGCTGCTGGGACAGGCAATAAGGTCAGATAAGTGACACTCTGACACCACTCTGGTCTTGAATGTGGAGTAGACTGTAGGGAGTGGACTAGCAAGAGTGAAAGAGGAACACTCGTGAGAAAGTGGTCACAAATTGGGTGAGAGATAATGACCACACCAGCTGCAGTGTTAGTGCTGGAGGAAGTAGATTTACTTTGAAGGTAGAGATAAGTATGCTTGCTAATGGGTCAGATGTGGGATGTGAAGGAACAGTCAAGGATGACTAAATGATTTTGCAAATGGATTGGTTTATTCTTAAATACAAATAAATCTTCATGAATACTTATCATTAAGTCTGAACATTTGATTTCAGGTGACCAATATGTGGAAGATCTCAGATTATAGTGGGTCATCCTTTAAACCCAGCAGGCACCACTGCTGTCCCACACCTTCCTGGGACATCACCCAGAGCATGATGAGCTATATAGAAACTGGTTAAATAAATCAATGAATATCAGTTATAAGAGAAGAACATTCTCGAGACCGGAGCAGGAAGCCACGACAGCCGCCCAGCCAGACCGGAGCAGGAAGCCGCGACAGCCGCCCAGCCAGACCGGAGCAGGAAGCCGCGACAGCCGCCCAGCCAGACCGGAGCAGGAAGCCGCGACAGCCGCCCAGCCAGACCGGAGCAGGAAGGCGCCAGCCGCTCAGCCAGACCGGAGGAGGAAGTCCGGTCCCGCCCAGAGCGCTAGTCTCCAGGAAGCCCATCAACCCTTAAAACCCATCAAAGTGGGTGTGGCTACCAGCACAGTTGCGGCTGATCCAGGTACCCAGTTTCCATCTCCCCCACCCTTAGCTGCGATAACTCAAAATATTTCCCACAAGCTTTTGGGGATTGTAGCTATCAACACAAAACAACAACTCTAGAGGCACCTGGTTTCTACCTCAGAGACTAGAGTAGGGAAGATACAGGTGGAAGCTCATTTCCCTTCACACTGGCTATACCCACCACCCTGAATACAGAGGCTCAAACTAGGAATAGACAACGCCACCTACTGGAAGCAAGGAAAACAGTGTTCTGAGAGACTTTTTTTTTTCTTTTCTCTTTCTCTTTTCTTCTCTCTCTTCCACAACTTCAGCATATGTGAAACCAAGAACTGAGCATGAACAACTGAATTACCAAAGTAATATAATATAGAGGAATTGCATATACCCCACCTCCCCCCATTTTTTTTCTGTATTTCTATCTTACTTCCCTTTCCCTTCTCTTATTTCTCTTTTCTTCCTTGTTATTTCTTTTCTTTTCTTTTTTTTTTAATTCATATTCTCTCTATACCACTTTCAATCTCCTAACTTTTGCTATCTATACATAGGGTAACTATCTAAATAGGAGGTTGAGTCTATACATTCTTCCATAAATTACCAGTCGAGTGGTTAGAGTTCTCCAAAGGTGCTAAGTTAGTTTAACCTCATTCCCTCACTCCTTTCTCTTTAAGTATAACATCCTTCGTCTGAAATTAAGTTTTCTATATGCCACCAGATATAGTACGCCTTTTATGAAACTAAGGAATATATTCTTAAGTAATAATTAAATCCAACATCTATAGTCTTAGAATCTAACTATAAATGTATTAATAATGAAAACTTGTCCTTAGATAATGTACTGTTGATATTGGGATCTGTTAACATTGTCTTTCTCCGAAAAAGAGGGATATTGGAGCTATTCAAGAACAATACAAATATATAAGGGGAAAAACATTAACTCAACAGTTTCACAAAGCTAGAAAGAATCATGAGCAGTATAAAAAGACAAGGAAAGAAAGGACCACAAACAATACAGGTCAATTCAACATTAGATGAGGTAATATCTGCAGCTGATGGAATGTCAGACAAAGAGTTCAGGATATACATGCTTCAGATGATCTGGAGTCTCAAGGAAGACATTATTCATCAAATTCAGACAATGAAAAATCACTTGGACAATGAATTACATAAACAAATCCAAGAAGCAAAAGATCAACTCTATAGGGAGATAGAGGATATAAAAAACAAACAAACAGAAATCCTGGAAATGCAGGAAACAATAAACCAAATTAAAAACTCAAATGAGAGTATTACCAGCAGAGTAGAACACTTGGAAGATAGAACATCAGACAACAAAGACAAAGTTTTTCAACTTGAAAAGAACATAGACAGCTCAGCGAGAATGTTAAGAAATCATGAGCAGAACATCCAAGAATTATGGGATAACATCAAGAAACCAAACCTAAGAGTTATTGGGATACAAGAGGGTACAGAGGTCCAAACCAAGGGAATGAGTAATCTATTCAATGAAATAATACTAGAAAACTTCCCAGACTTAAAGAATGAAAAAGAAATCCAAATACTAGAAGCCTACAGGACACCGAATATACAAAATCATAAGAGATCCACACCAAGACATATAATAATGAAGATGCCCAACATACAGAATAAGGAGAGAATCTTAAAAGCCACAAGAGAGAGGAAGCAGATTACATTTAAGGGTAAACCAATCAGGATAACTGCTGATCTTTCAACACAGACTCTGAAAGCTAGAAGATCCTGGAACAACATATTTCAAACGCTGAAAGAAAAAGGGTTCCAACCAAGAATCATGTATCCAGCGAAATTAAGCTTCAGGATTGATGATGAAATAAAAATCTTCCACGATAAGCAAAAGTTAAAAGAATTTGCAGCTAGAAAACCAGCTCTTCAAAACATCCTTGGCAAAACATTACAGGAAGAGGAAATGAAAAATAACAATGAAAACCAACAACGGGAGGTAGTACAATAAAGGAAAAACTAAGCATAGAGGAAAAACTAATCTTGTTAAGTATCATACATAACCAAATATGGCTGGAAATACAAACCATATCTCAATAGTAACCCTAAATGTTAATGGCTTAAATGCACCAATCAAAAGACATAGGCTAGTAGAATGGATTAAAAAAAAAGATCCAACAATATGCTGCCTACAGGAGACTCATCTGATAGGAAAAGACATACACAGACTGAAGGTGAAAGGTTGGGAAAAATCATATCACTCATACGGACCCCGGAAGCAAGCAGGGGTGTCCATACTTGTATCAAATAAAATAGACTTCAAGCCAAAGTTAATCAAAAGGGATAAACAAGGACAATACATACTGCTCAAGGGAACCATACACCAACAAGACTTGACGATCATTAATATATATGCCCCAAACAATGGTGCAGCTACGTTCATCAAACAAACTGTTCTCAAGTTCAAGAGTCTAATAGACCACAACACAATAATCATGGGAGATTTTAATACACCTCTCTCACCAATGGACAGATCTTCCAAACAAAAATTGAATAAAGAAACCATAGAGCTCAATAATACAATAAATAACTTAGACTTAATTGATATATACAGAATATACCACCCAACATCAAGCGGATACACTTTCTTCTCAGCAGCACATGGATCCTTCTCAAAAATAGACCATATATTATGTCACAGGGCAAAGCTTAGCAATTACAAAGGAGTTGAGATACTACCATGCATTTTATCTGATCATAATGGAATGAAATTGGAAATCAATAATAAAATGAGAAAGGAAAAACCCTACATCACATGGAGATTAAACAATATGCTACTGAATGAACAAAGGGTTACAGAAGACATCAAAGAGGAAATTAAAAAATTCTTAGAGGTAAACGAAAACTCAGAAACAACATATCGAAATCTTTGGGACACTATGAAAGCAGTACTAAGAGGAAAATTCATTTCATGGAGTTCATTCCTTAAAAGAAGTAAAAGCCAACAAATAAATGACCTCATACTACACCTCAAAGCCTTAGAAAAAGAAGAACAAATCAGCAGCAAATACAGTAGAAGGCAAGAAATAATTAAAATTAGAGCAGAAATCAATGAAATCGAAACAAAAGAAACAATCGAAAAAATTGACAAAACTAAAAGTTGGTTCTTTGAAAAATTAAATAAGATTGATAGACCACTAGCCACACTAACAAAGAGAAGAAGAGAGAGAACCCAAATTACTAGCTTACAGG
This sequence comes from Callospermophilus lateralis, assembly GCF_048772815.1. Lineage (NCBI taxonomy): Eukaryota > Metazoa > Chordata > Mammalia > Rodentia > Sciuridae > Callospermophilus > Callospermophilus lateralis. The sequence goes on from NW_027510159.1 coordinate 240,150, forward strand.
ATGAAAAAGGCAACATCACAACAGACAATTCAGAAATACAGACGATAATTAGAAATTATTTTGAAACCCTATACTCTAATAAAATAGAAGATAGTGAAGGCATAGATAAATTCCTTGAGACATATGAACTACCCAGATTGAATCAGGAAGATATAAACAACCTAAACAGATCAATATCAAGGGAGGAAATAGAAGAAGCCATCAAAAGACTACCAACCAAGAAAACCCCAGGACCGGATGGATATACAGCAGAGTTTTACAAAACATTTAAAGAGGAACTAATACCAATACTCCATAATCTATTTCAGGAGATAGAAAAAGAGGGAGAACTCCCAAATTCATTCTATGAGGCCAATGTCACCCTGATTCCCAAACCAGAGAAGGACACCTCAAAGAAAGAAAACTACAGACCAATATCCCTAATGAATTTAGATGCAAAAATCCTCAATAAAATTCTGGCAAATCGTATACAAAAACATATAAAAAAGATTGTGCACCATGATCAAGTAGGATTCATCCCTGGGATGCAAGGCTGGTTCAATATACGGAAATCAATAAACGTTATTCACCACATCAATAGACTTAAAGATAAGAACCATATGATCATCTCAGTGGACGCAGAAAAAGCATTCGACAAAGTACAGCATCCCTTTATGTTCAAAACATTAGAAAAACTAGGGATAACAGGAACTTACCTCAAAATTATAAAAGCTATATATGCTAAGCCTCAGGCTAGCATCATTCTAAATGGAAAAAAACTGAAGGCATTCCCTCTAAAATCTGGAACAAGACAGGGATGCCCTCTCTCACCACTTCTATTCAATATAGTTCTCGAAACACTGGCCAGAGCAATTAGACAGACGAAAGAAATTAAAGGCATAAAAATAGGAAAAGAAGAACTTAAATTATCACTGTTTGCAGATGATATGATCCTATACCTAGAAGACACAAAAGGGTCTACAAAGAAACTACTAGAGCTAATAAATGAATTCAGCAAAGTGGCTGGATATAAAATCAACACGCATAAATCAAAGGCATTCCTGTATATCAGCGACAAATCTTCCGAACTGGAAATGAGGACATCTACCCCATTCACAATATCCTCAAAAAAAATAAAATACTTGGGAATCAACCTAACAAAAGAGGTGAAAGATTTATACAATGAAAACTACAGAACCCTAAAGAGAGAAATAGAAGAAGATCTCAGACGATGGAAAAACATACCCTGTTCATGGATAGGCAGAACTAACATCATCAAAATGGCAATATTACCAAAAGTTCTCTATAGGTTCAATGCAATGCCAATCAAAATCCCAACGACATTTCTTGTAGAAATAGATAAAGCAATCATGAAATTCATATGGAAAAATAAAAGACCCAGAATAGCAAAAGCAATTCTAAGCAGGAAGTGTGAATCAGGAGGTGTAGCGATACCAGATTTCAAACTGTACTACAAAGCAATAGTAACAAAAACAGCATGGTACTGGTACCAAAACAGGCGGGTGGACCAATGGTATAGAATAGAGGACACAGAAACCAATCCACAAAATTACAACTATCTTATATTCGATAAAGGGGCTAAAAGCATGCAATGGAGGAAGGATAGCATCTTCAACAAATGCTGCTGGGAAAACTGGAAATCCATATGCAATAAAATGAAACTGAATCCCCTCCTCTCGCCATGCACAAAAGTTAACTCAAAATGGATCAAGGACCTTGATATCAAATCAGAGACTATGCGTCTGATAGATGAAAAGGTTGGCTCCGATCTACATATTGTGGGGTCGGGCTCCAAATTCCTTAATAGGACACCCATAGCACAAGAGTTAAAAACAAGAATCAACAAATGGGACTTACTTAAACTAAAAAGTTTTTTCTCAGCAAGAGAAACAATAAGAGAGGTAAATAGGGAGCCTACATCATGGGAACAAATTTTTACTCCTCACACTTCAGATAGAGCCCTAATATCCAGAGTATACAAAGAACTCAAAAAATTAAACAATAAGAAAACAAATAACCCAATCAACAAATGGGCCAAAGACCTGAACAGACACTTCTCAGAGGAGGACATACAATCAATCAACAAGTACATGAAAAAATGCTCACCATCTCTAGCAGTCAGAGAAATGCAAATCAAAACCACCCTAAGATACCATCTCACTCCAGTAAGATTGGCAGCCATTATGAAGTCGAACAATAACAAGTGCTGGCGAGGATGTGGGGAAAAGGGTACTCTTGTACATTGCTGGTGGGACTGCAAAATGGTGAGGCCAATATGGAAAGCAGTATGGAGATTCCTGGGAAAGCTGGGAATGGAACCACCATTTGACCCAGCTATTGCCCTTCTCGGACTATTCCCTGAAGACCTCAAAAGAGCGTACTACAGGGATACTGTCACATCGATGTTCATAGCAGCACAATTCACAATAGCTAGACTGTGGAACCAACCCCGATGCCCCTCAATAGATGAATGGATAAAAAAAATGTGGCATTTATACACAATGGAGTACTACGCAGCACTAAGAAATGACAAAATCATGGAATTTGCAGGGAAATGGATGGCACTAGAGCAGATTATGCTAAGTGAAGCTAGCCAATCCCTAAAAAACAAATGCCAAATGTCTTCTTTGATATAATGAGAGCAACCAAGAACAGAGCAGGGAGGAAGAGCAGGAGGAAAAGATTAACATTAAGCAGAGTCATGAAGTGGGAGGGAAAGGGAGAGAAAAGGGAAATTGCTTGGAAATGAAAGGAGACCCTCATTGTTATGCAAAATTACATAAGAGTTTGTGAGGGGAATGGGAAAAAAATAAGAAGAGAAATGAATTACAGTAGATGGGGTAGAAAGAGAAGATGGGAGGGGAGGGGAGGGGGGATAGTAGAGGATAGGAAAGGTAGCAGAATACAACAGTTACTATTATGGTATTATGTAAAAATGTGGATGTGTAACCGATGTGATTCTGAAATCTTTGTAATGTTTTGAATAAAAAAAATAATAATAAAATAAAATAAAATAAAAGAGAAGAACATTCTCAATGTCTGGGTTGAATAACACATAATTCTCAAATTAAAAGAAGTGATTTGAAGTTTGAAGGCATTCTGTGTAAAATAATTTACTAATGAGTAGCCTCTAAAATATCTGGCTAATTACCATAGATTTATTAAAGCCCTGAAAAAAAGTGTAGATTGCTCATTGCTTTTAACCGAATGACTTTAATAAAGGTGATACCAGAACATGTCATTTGTGTGAAACACGCATGAATTAATTTTAGTTTAAAATTTTGGTTTTAGGATCTTTGCTTTTTTTCAGAGTGCTCAAACTAGCTTAATTATCAGAGCGTTAACATTTCATGAGTATAGACTTCAGTAATGTATTACTTTGACCCTAGTCTTTGAATTCCACAGCTGGGTCTGACTGTCTTTTATGTTAATAACAACTTTTGGCATTCTCTGTAATCTGAGTCTGGCCATTTTCTCTCAATCCATTTCTCTTATTCTGTTTACCATTTGCTTTTTCTGTTTGTTTTTTGCTTTCCTGAATACATGTGTCCACATTTCTTGTTTTTTACATTCCTTGAATTTTGTATTTGTTCTTCCCACTACGTAGTCTTATCCATTTAGTTCATCAAATCCTTGCCTAACTCAATTTTTAGAATCTGTTGATATAATTCTAAAAATAATACAAGATGAAGATGATAGAATGCAGAAATATCTACTTGCTAATCTTCTCCCTTAATGCATTAATTATTGTTTTCATGTTTATGTTTCATCTGCATACTGGGATAGTAATTCCAAAAACACAAAGAGAAGGGTTTGTTCTGTCCTTGTGGCCCAGGGTGTTGGAAATGTGTTGGCCACAAGGATGAGCAGTTCAGATCTGACTACAGCAGTGTAATTGACAGAAGAACTGCTGCATCAGTATATTCAGTGCTGGCTTTCCTCTGCAGGCTAGGGCTTGTGCTAGGTCACCAAGCTGAGCTTGAGGCCATCCCTCCAAAATCCTTGAAACCAGGGGGAAGTACTTACCCCACAGAATCCAGAAGGCCATACTTACTTGGAAAATTAGGAGCGTTAACCAGGGAGTTTTAGCTGACTGGCATCGTGGATAAGTCAATAGAACATGGTGTCCTGAGGGGCAAAATAAACAGCAAATCATCAAATGTGCTGCTTCATACATATTTAGAAAGCAGAGGAAAAGCAAGTGTGGAAAAGTAAGAAACTGAGGTCACACTAATTAAAAAATTTTAAAAAATAATAATCCCTTTTCATCCTCATACCTAAATCAATTTTCAGACCTGTAATCCATTTTTATAAAAGGTGACTTCATCGTGGGAGGAAGAACCCTAAAAGTGGTCACTTATGTCTTACCTAAAGGCCCAAAGACCTTTACTTGAGTAACTATATCCTGAAGAAAGAGGTTGAATCCTACATTGTGGGCATTTGATGATTATTGCTTAGAAAATCTGGTTTTAATGTTTGGGTGTTAGAGATCCTAAGTGGCATCAGGACCCACTTTCTGTTAATGGGGATTTGTGGGAGCATGATTCATGTTCACTGATAGTGGGTCCTATGTGTACACCTGTGGACCTAACCAGTCATAATTCCCCAAACCCCAAGTGTGTAATTGGAACTGATATACTTGACATTTGTCATATCCACCATATTGGTTCCCTCTCCTGCCATTACATGGGTAGAAAGACCAAATCATAATTTCTGAAACCACGTAATATACCTTATCCTACAATCTCCCCCAAGCCAGGATGGTAAATAAAAATGAACATTATATCCATGGGGAACAGCCACCATTAAAAGCACAGATGATGCAAGAGTGTTAGTTTCTATCATATTTTCATTCAACTTGTTGTTCTAACCTACAGAGAAACCGAATGGATTAAGGAGAATGACTAATAAAACACTAGAGACTTAACCAAGCAGAAGTACCAATCACAGCTTCTCTGTCAAATGCATTAAGGCCTCCTTAGGTACAGATTTGGCCAACATGTTCTTCTGAATTCCAATTAAAAAAAAAAGATGAGAAACAATTTGCATTAAGATTCTAAACCCAACAATATCCATTTAAAATTTTGTCTCAGGGCTATTATAAGTACACCTTCCAAAGAGCCCAAGGCTGCTTGTGCATCCTGCAGAAAATCATGTTTATTAATTACATTGAAAATATCCTGCTGGTTGGAGAACATAAAGAGAGCTTGGTATGCTAAGGGCATTGCTAAGACAATTTCATTGCAGAGGATGAAGATAGGTGAAGTTTCAATCATCAGCAAAGTGAAGTATTCAGGTGTTCAGTTGTCGGGAGCATGTGAAGAGATACTATCAAAAATAAAAGGAAACTTGATGTGTTTTGTATCTTCTACCACAAAGAAGTAAGAACAGAGGCAGGTATCATCTCTTGGTTCTAAAGACAGCACATTCAATGCATTGTACTAGCCCATGTGCCAAGCCAGATAAATGGGTGGAAGTCTTACAGCAATGAGTGGGATACATGGCAGGAGAAGATTAGGCAGCAGGTTAGGTCATTGTTATGATCTGAATGCTTGTGCACCTCCAAAATTCATATTTGGAAACTGAATCCCATGCATGGTGACATTAAGACACGGGTTCTTGGGGACATAATTAAGCCCTAATGAAGGGAGGTGATGCCCCATAAAAGAAGCTTGAGAGAGTTTGACCTTGATTATGTGTGACAGGGTGCCCTGTATGAGAAAGTAATGGGAGAATCACACACTTCTTTTATATTCTTGAACAAGGCCTTGACTTCCCCAAGAGAGAATTAAAGATCTTCTTGGGAATAAATTTTGAAATTTTACTGGGCCTAGACAGATGAGGAAAATCTTCGGAATGGGGCAAGTGAGTAATCATAAATTCAGAGAACTCTTTCTTTGGAGCTGGATTCTACTGGACCTGGAAAAATGGGCAGTTGAACAAGACTAAGAGCAGTTTATTATAAATCAAATGTTATATCTTGGATTGAGCTTGAGAGGACCAGAGGCCACACGTGAGCCACTGGATCTGGTAGACCAGAACCTCCATGTCACCCTAGTAGTTTCCTAATAACCTTTCCTTGACTTGCATCAATGGTTATGTGGGGCCAACTACAAACACCTGAGAGAGGAGGGTAAAACCTATCTGGTTTGTGAATGAGTCATCTCGGTGGATGAGTGTAAAAATAAATAAGGGTTGAATTACAGTCACTATGACACAATTGGTTGAAGGGAAGATGTATGGAGTGACTGTGGTAGCAGTAAAAGTCTATATATGGGCCTAATTTATAAAGGCTGATTTACCTCCTATTGCTCTAAATGTTCAATTTTTCAACAAAAAATTTTCAATATAAAAACATTACCCAAAGAGAACAAGTGATTATTTGGTCCCCCAGACTGAGTATTTTTTATCCTAGAAGTACCGGTCATTCATTAGTCCTTACAGAGATAGATACGTATTCCAGGCATGGATTTTCTGTTCCTTCCCAATGGGCACAGGCAAGCACACAGTGCAGGGATTTTATAATGCTTAATTCATAGTTATGGAACCCATACAGCATAGCATCTGCCCAGGGGATCCATTTCACAGCCAAAGAAGTATGTGAACGGGCCCATGGCCATAGGACCCACTGGTACATCACACAATATACCACCTAAAGTACCTCGCCTCATGGAATCCTGAAATCACTTTCTAATGACTCAGCCAATGTCATCTTAGAGGCTGCAGTCTGAAAGAATGAATCCCATCCTTCAGGATGCAGTGAATGCAATGAATACATTTCCACATTGTGTGATGTGCTACAAAGACCCAGAGACCAGCAGTGAAAGCAGGATTATTCCCACTTAATCACTCACCATTACTCTCAGGTTTTGGTACTTCCAGTTCCCACCATTTGCAGCTCTACGGAGTTGAAGATCATGTTCCCCTAAAGTGGACCTACCGTATTATTGTGCTCAGGCCACCGTGACAAGATACCACAGATTAGATGGCTTAAGTAACAGAAATTTATTTTTTCACAGTTCTGGAGGTTGAAAGCTCAAGGTTAAAGTTTTAGTCAGCTATTTTGCTGCTGTAACAAAAGATCCAACCAGAACAATTGTAGAGGAGAAAAAGGTTTTGGATGGCTCAGAGTTTCAGAGGTCTCAGTACACAGACTGCAGGCTCCATTCCTTAGGGCAGAACAACATGGTGAAAGAGTATGTCAAAGGGAAGCTGCTCACATGATGATCCAGAAGCAGAGAAAATTTCCCACTATCCAGATACAAAATATGTACCCCAAAGTCACACCCTCAAGATCCACCTCCTACAGCCATACTCTACCAGCCTTCAGTTACTACTCAGTTAATTTTGTCAGGGAATTAACTCACTGATCGGGTTAAGACCCAAGCATTTCTCCTATAAACTTCCTTGCATTGTCTCACACATGAGTTTTTGGGAGATGCCTCCCATCCAAACCATAAGAGTCATGGTGCTATCAGAGTTGGTTTCTTCTGTGTCCTTTCTTCCTGGCTTGCACACAACTCCCTTCTCTCTGTGTTCTTGCACGTTCTCTCCTCTGTGTGCAAATAGGGGCAGAGAATGCTCTCGTTGGTCTTCATCTTTTATAACGCCAACAGTTGTATTGGGTTAGAACCCACCTTTAATACATCATTTAACCTCAATTACCTCTTTCAAGGCCTTAACTTTAACTATCTCCAAACATAATCATATTGGGGTTAGCGCTTCAACATACAAATTTTGTGAAAACATAATTCGGAAATGACACCCCCCAAAGGTGCCATCAAAGGTTCATTGAAGAACAATTTATAGTTGCTTAGACTAGTTGTGTTCAGACACCAGCAGACAAGAAAGTAGTTACCAACTGACAGAAGTAATAAATGCTTGTCAATAAGAGGAGGTGGGGTTTATACACAAGGTGGGAAGGTTGTAATAATGTTGAATGCAGGAAATCCACTTGACTTTCTATTAATATACCTTTGCCCCATTATAATTGTGCACAGACCCTAGATAAAAAAGAGTTTGCTTAACAACACTCTCATTTCAAATGCAAAATATAAGGCATCAACCTATGTGCAAAATTTAGAATCTTCACAAGTCCAAGAATGTTCCTTGGTGGCAAGGAGTTTGAAGCACCTTGGGACCACATCCTTGCTATAAGAAGGGGCGGGAAAAATCTGTTGCAGGGCCAGGTGCAACAATTCAAGGAAGCCAAAAATGAACTTTACAAAAAGTGATAAATCCTAAAAATATTGTTCAATGAAAAGGCAAGAAAATAATAAAATATTTATGATAGCAGTAATGATTAACATTAAAGATATAAACCCACCAAAAAGATAATGCATGTTTTTGAAAACACAAAAGCACATGCACCCTCATTAGACTGTGGGGTCTGGTACTGTGAGTTGGGAGGGGAATAGGTTTGTTTTTAGACATTAAAAAAAATAAAAGAAACAGGTTTAGGTAAGGGAAAAATGCAGAACAAAATTAGTGTATAACCACATTCTAGTAATCACACCTTCATGGACCCAGCTCGCCCTCTCCTCTGCTTCGACTCATCCTTCACTCTGACCCTTGCAACACTTTCATTCCTGGACTGAGATCTCTATGGTCCAGGGACTCTCAACATGTTTTCCAAACAGTTAGCTGTGCACCGAGGCAGTGACTCTTCCCTCCTGTTTCACCAGCAGTTTTCAGCTCTTACACTGCATCCTGCAAACTGTTGACCAGCTACTGTCTTTCTGTCTTTAGTTTTCTGCTCACAACACTTTCTTTTCTCTCCTTTCTTCCTTTCTTCCTTATTATTCCTTTGTTTCCTCCCCTCCCTTCCTCCATCCCTCCCTCCTTCCCTCTCTATTTATTTTCTCTTTTCAAATTTATTCTTTCTTTTCCTTCTCTTTCTCTCTCTTCCTTTCTTTCACTCCTTCTCCTTCTCCACCACTCCTCCTTTTCTTCCATCACCCCCTTCTCCTTCTTCTCATCCTCCTTTTCTCCTCCTTATTGTTCTTTATTATTATGATTATTATTTTTGTTTTTTGGTGCTAGAGATTGGACCAAGGGGTGCTTTACTACTGAGATTTATCTCCAGCCCTTTTTATTTTATTTTTCATTTTGAAACAGTGTGTCAGTGAATTTCTGAGGCTGACTTGAACTTGCAATTCTCCTCCCTCAGCCTCCCACATTGCTGGGATAACAGGCATGTTCCGCTCCAACTGTCATTCACAGCTCTTTCATTCCCTCGGTCTTATCCCAGTGACTTTTCCAATTTTTGTCTAGATGCTTGAATGTATAATTTATATATATGCTCAAAAGACAAGTGCCATTTAAAAAAAATAATATCTTTTTGAAAATGATCACTGTTTACTTATGTATTTTGGGAGAATGGGAGTTTACATTCCAAAAGTTAATTAAGAGAAAGTCATATTGCTATTCTGAAATTAAAATCATGTAAAATTTTCCCTGAATCATTAATTTTTCAGAAATCTGAAATCTATTGTATATACCTCATATATTCAGTCATTTGGCACTAGGATTCCATCTGCATAGCATAAGGGTCTTCTGTTAGGATCCTGTCCACTTAGGATTTAGGAACACTTTACTTACTAGATGTTCTCCTCTTGTTCAGTTAGAAAAAAAAAAGAATACAGCCTCAAGAAGCATGTACCCTTAAGAATAAAATATCAAGTTCAATGCTCACCTTTAGCCAACAAAAGATCTAACTATTAGGTATTCTGCTATCATTTTCCTTGAATTTACATAAGAACTCACATCTTAGTCAAACTAATACAGTTAATTACAAAGATCACTCATAGATTTCTTTGTGTGTGTATAAAATCACAAGTGCTATCTTATGTTTTGGATATGTGGTGCATACAGTTAATTACAAAGATCACTCATAGATTTCTTTGTGTGTGTATAAAATCACAAGTGCTATCTTATGTTTTGGATATGTGGTGCCTCCCAAAAACTCCTCCTATGCGACATGTTGCAAGAATTTTCAAAAACAAAATGATTATGTTATGAGAGATGATGTTATGTAATCTAATCAGTTGCTTGACCTACTGAAAAGGATTAACTTGGTGGTAACTGTAGGCAGGTAAGGTGTGGCTGGAGGAGACCGGGTTTGACTTTGGGATTTGCATTTTGTCCCTGGTGAGCAGAGCTCTCTCTGTACTCTGGGTTTGCCATGTTCTGAACTGCTTTCCTCTGCCATACCCTTCTGCTAGGATGCTCTGCCTCACACTGGGCCCAGAGCAATGGAGTCAGCCATTTATTGATTGAGACCTCTGAAACTGTGAGCCAAAACAAACATTTCTGCCTCTAATTGCTCTTGTCAGGTCTTTTAGTCATGGCAACAACAAAGCTAAGTGGAACATACTCTAATATATATTCAGTACTTACTCTGCACCTGGCACAGTTCCAGGTAATTTGCAAATACTGACTCATGAAATCCTCATAACAAACCTTTGAGATGGGGACAATGATTCACTTGGATTTATTGTCAAAGAAACAGAGGCAGAAGCTTTAGGTAAATTATTCAAGTTCACAAAAGAGTAACAGAACCTCAGATGGACTCAGGCCTGGCTCTGGGCCTCTGATCTAATCTACTTCCTCCTGTGTTCACCCTTCATAGTGGCTGCTCCTGATATAGGCAGTAGAGACAAGGTAGTGGGAAGAGTAACACTCCATGTTCACCATTTCTTTGAGTGGTTTGGACTTTCTTTCATCATTGCTCATGGTGGGAATGTGTACTATGGGTTGAGGAGCCCTCCTTCTTCAATAGGGATTGAAAGGTAAATGTCTTTTCTTACCCCACACAATTAAGAAAGTTGTTTATAGCAGGATGCCTAAGGATTCTTGCTACTCAGTTGTTCTGGCAAAAGCAGATGCCTGAAATCAATATGATACTGTAGACTACGATACTTATTTTTCTTATATTGATACTGTCTATGTTACTAGTTTATAAAACAAGTACAGAGTTATAGTTATGTGAATGTAGGATGGGATCAGATAGGTGGGGAATTGACTATGGGGTGCTCTTCACAAGTTATTCACTATTTCCAAGCCTCAGCTCCTTTATGTGATAAATGGGTGTATCAAAAGAATTTTTTTAGTATTCAGTCAATTAAAATGTGCTTAGTGATTAACAGATTATTTGAATGTTGACCAAAATGCAATGTTAGCACTATTTTTCATTATTAGATTAAATAATAATACAACATTAAAAATTGATTTGAGATGGTGTTTTCACTTTTTTCCACTTTTTTGTTTTTGGTTCTCTGAGGAGTATTCTAAGTCATTTCTGCTTACTTATACTAGCAAGCCTTCCAAGATATGGATTTGCACCATCAATTTGAGCCATGGATTCCTAATTTAATTCAAGTTGCAGCCAGAGTGGATACTATAATTTTCAATGAAACGGTGCTATGTCCTAAGGAAGGTGGAAGACAAAATATCCAATATCTAAGGGGGACAGTTAGAATAGTAACATACATTTCTGTAATATGACCTGTCTGGTGGAAGAGATGGATAGCACATTGTTAGATCCTTTCCTAGTACTTAAACCTGTTCGTTCCTGATCCCCAATCCATTCTCAATGAATAGTTCCATCATTTTCAGCCAATGGGCTAAGAATGAAAGAGAACATATTTTAGAGTGTTTCTAACTGTTAAGATACAAATATTGAGCACACAGGGATTAAAATGGTCACACTTGCAAGAATGGCCTACCTTATGAATTAAACCAGCTGGGAAATATTTCCTAGGAAAAGAAGCCACTGATTCCTTCAAGAGGAGTTTCTTGGCAATCTACCTTCATTCTGTTTACCTTCATTCTGAGTTACTGGTTCTTTCTGCTGCCTCTGCTGTCTGTTCAATCTACCTTCATTCTGAGTTACTGGTTCTTTCTGCTGCCTCTGCTGTCTGCTGACTATCTGGGAAAAGTCTGCCTTTCCTCTAAATCCAAAGCAGGGTGCTGATGTTGAAAATGGATTTTTTTAAAAAAAAACAACAAATAATAAAGCTTAACACTTTACTCCCTCATTGGAATATTAAAGGAAATTAAAAATTCTTTAGTTGTTTTCACTGTAAGTCACAAAATTTTATGTAAAAGTTATGAATATCGCTTCAGAGTAAAAATGCATTTTCTAAAACACTGTCACTTCCTATTTCTAGGATTAATATTAGGTAGATTGGCTTTTCTGTAATGAATGCAATTTTGAATAAATCCATCAGGATATTTCAAAATAGAATTTGTTCTAAAAAATAAACAAAAACAAAACAAACAAAGAAAGCAACAAAAAAATCCCATCATCTGAAGATGCCTTCCCATGGCTTTCATAGTGGCCCTACCTGGGGCCACATGTGTGCTCGGCAGCAGGAGAAATGTTCTGCAGACTGATCCTGGCAGTCTGACTTGAAAGGCATTTACATCATGGCCATCAGTTCTTATTTCTCCTTGAAAACTCTCTCACCCTGCTTATATGCCTTTGTACCATTTCCACCCATTATTTTCATATCTTAAGTTGCATTAACAGTGGAGAGGCTCTTAGAATGCCAAAGTACTTTTTGAATTATTAAATTGATTTATATCTTCATTATTTCTTAACAATTATTAAACCTAGAGGGAAGAGAATTTATAAATTAAGAGATTGAAACATGCCCTTGTTCTCCCAAAAAGATTCATATTGCATCTCATTCTTAGAAAAACTTTCTAAGTCATATGGAGTCCATATTTTAGATTACCTCATTCATTGATTTAATTATTCAGTTCTTTGATAATTTCATTTGTTAGCATGTTCTGTGAAAACCTAAGATATTTCAGGGCATGAAAATGCAATACTATGGTTCCCTTTCTTAAATAATTCTTGGTATTTTGGGGATATTGACAAGCAAAATAGCAAGTAAAATTCAGCATGAAAAGTTTTATAGAGATTTGTAAGAATGTCTCTGGGACAAAGTATTATCAGGTATAATGCTAATCAGTTGTTAACTATTTAGCAATCTCTAGTCAAAATACAGTGAGCCTGACATGTGACCAACAGTAAACTTGGGTGTTTTATCATTGAAGCTGTAGAAAGGGCACGTGAAGTTCTTGTACTTGAAGTGACTTACTCATCCCAGCTTACTGATTTCTCCTGTTTCTTTTCTTCTCCAGACTCTTCAAGACTGCATAGACATAGTCCCTGATATGTAAATTTTCTTCATTTTATTCTAAAGATCTGGGAGCTCTTCTTTCCCATCTATTTAAGTGTCCCAGTACCCATGCACAATGACAACTATTCCTTCAGGTTTGTGATTTTGGTAGAGTGGGTCTCAGACCGGCATCACTTAGGAACTTCATGGTCATATAAACTATTGAGCTCCTCATGGAGCTTAATGAAGCACAATATTTGGGATTTCTATCCAGAAATTTATATTTTCTCAAACCATATAGTAATTTGGGTGTAAATTGGAGTCTGATAAATAATACTTTATTATAATCCAAGTTTATGTGTCTATTTTCCCAATAAATTATAAAGCACTTGAATGAGATGACATTTCATCTTGAAGAACAGAGTATTGAACATAGTGTATAGCACCTATTAAGCAATGAATGAATGATTTTAGGAAAAAAATTAAAAAACTAATAATGAAGCTTTGTGTTTTTAGACAAATATTCTCTTTTTCTGAAAAATTCAACTTATGAATATCTGATCTAAGCTGACTTAACAATTGGAGTATAAAGAATACAACTCAAACAGTCATTCACATCTAATGGGGCGTGAGGCACTGTGGATTGTTGAACAGTTTTGAGTTAATTAGCACTCAGACCCTAGTTCTACTACTCTTCCTCTTTAAGTCTTTATTCTCTTGTCTGTAAAAAGTGTGGTAATAAATACATCACAACTCATCTTTGGAAATAAAATGCGAAAATTTATTTAAGAAACTTGATAGTACATGTTATGCATCACAGATTTCTGTTTCCTCTTCATAGCCTGGATTCACTACTGGGGAAGTGGATCTCATTTTCCATTTTCAATTTATTTGCTTAAGGTTTTAAGAAATATAGACCAACCATTTGTCTAGAATGAGAAAAATTTTTAAAAAGACAAGTTTCTGAGGCAAGACGTGTAACTTGTGTTAGATAGAAAGGGTTAGAGCTGAGATCTAAAAAAGTAAAAAAAAAAAATAAGGGAAAATAGATCCTGGACTTCCCAAGATTGCAGACAATGTAATTGAATGTGTTTTGGTACATACCTGATACAAAACAGTGTTTGTCTTAAGACTCTGAATGCTGTGTATAAAAAAAGATGGACACTTAAATGTATTTAAAAGGAGGAGAAATTTTTGTGTGTTTATACTCTATTTCAAAGCCTTTAGCAGGAGAATAGCATACCTATCTGTCAGAATAGCATACCTATCTGTCAAGGACAGGTCCCATCCCTGTCCTTGGACTATGCCACCCACATTCAGGACAAACAGTTTTCTATCCCACATGCCATTTATCTCTGGAAACACTTTCATAGACACACCCAGGACTGTCTTAATCTTAGGCATCTCTTAATCCAATTAAGTTGAAAGTCCAGATTAAGCACCAGAAGGACCATTGCAGTCTGTCTGTAATTACCTCTGGACTAGATCCACAAGATGTGTGTCCTGTGAGCTATAGAGAAAAGGCAAATGTGGAAAGATAATAAGCACCAATTTCCAGGACATTCCTACCTTGTGTAGACAAATCTTGTTTCTGCACTAAACCTAGTCTGTACTAAATCTAACCTAATTTTTTCTTTTGAGCAACACGTCACTAAAGTTGTAGAATTTACAGAAGTATAAATCCTTATAAAAGAAAAAAAAGTGCAACTCTATTCACCCTTTAAATACCTTGACAAATTCCCTTCGCTAGGGTCTATTAAAAACTCTCTTATACAAAGCACTTCTCAGAAGAGCTGCTAATAAATTATAATTTCTGTTTTCCAACAATAATAAACACAATTGTATCTAATTGCAGATGGGTAGAAACATTCAGTTATTTTCTTTAGCAATATTGTGTTAGATGGTCAACCTTGAAATAATCAATTACATTATTGTAAGCTATATTTATAAGGATTGTTACATCTATTGGAAGCATAAATATGTTATATTCTCCCTTCTTACTTTTCTTTTTAAGATACATAACTGAAGTTTGGATTTTGTAAGCTTAAATACTTTGTATTTATAACAGTATTTTCACTTGGGAAGTTGAATCTCAATATTCCAGGAATCTTAGTATTTTTGTGATTTGACTAAATCTATCTTAATATAATGATAATTAGGAATGCACATATTTTCTCTTATTTTTTTCTGATAAGCTCAATTCAACACTATTCAGATCCAAAGATCTGATTTACTTTACATAAAAGATGGACTGGGTTGCAACAAAAGAATGTATAAATTAGTATTTTGGTAAAATGTATAAATGAATCTATTAAGTGGAAAATATAAGTTTTGTAATCATATAATGTTTTTACATGATTGATATTTATCTTACATAAACATGCTTTCATGAAAAATCACTCAACTTTTATCCATTAATTTTCAATGTAAAGAAAATGATATTAATGTTCAATGTATGGTTCTTTTGATTCACATGTTCTCTATCTTATGCCTGCTTTGAAAAGAAAGAATCAGATTCCATTTTGAATGTAATCTTTAATTTCTACACTGTAATTGTTGACTATAAACAGCTTTATTTTGATACTGCAAACTATTTAAATATGTCATGACCTCAAATGTATAGTGACAAATAAAATTAATATGTTTAAAACAAATTTCATCATCTTTTCAAATTACTAATATCCACAATTTCTAAGTAAAACAATTATTTTATTGTACACTGTTTGTGAGCTAAATAGATGTAGATATAATAGATGTAGGTAAATAGCTGTAGATATAATCCCACAATGATTTTGAATCTCTAATAAATATGGTGAGTTTATGGAATTTTTTTTTTCATTCTTTCCTGAACCTTCCCAAGAGAAAAACCAAGTGGGGCAGTGTATGGAAGACAGCAGCACCCAGAAGTTTTCAACATGTATAAAAAACACAGAAAGTGGGTAGTTACCTGCCAAAGGATCACAGTGTCAAGGAAAAAACTCAGAATAGACAGAAAAAGCTTCACTCAAGGATTAGCTGAATGCTAGCAGAACTTTCTGAGACTCAAAGAGCAGCATCAACTCGTCCCCAAGTTAAAAACAAAGATTCAAAATGAGCGATAGTTGAAATGTTTTTTTAAACAACCATGTTGACTGGCTTCCTACATCATCTCCCTCTTTCCCACTTCTTTGTCCTCACATGATGAAACAGTAGGTCCATGAATTTCTACAATGTGAAAGGTCTTTTACAAGCTGTCTGCAAATCTACTATCAATAAAATATATTATTGATAAGTAGAATTTATTTTAAAAATTAAAATTACATGGCAAATAACCTGTAAGACAAATGAGGAAGTGAGATAAAATAATAGAAATGAAAACTATTACCCTTACACTGTAAAGAACTCTCAAGAAGAAAAAGTAAACTAACTAATAAATAGAAAACTTGAGTAAATAAGGAGATCATCAGTATATACAAACTGATCTTAAAACATGAAAAGTTATTTAAATTCACTGACAATAAACTGTTGCTAAGACACCCTTACTTTTATTATTAGATTACCATATTTAATTATTTATAATGCTCTTTATTGATGAAGCTAGGAAAACTTATGGATTCTCAAGCATTTTGATGGAAAGGCAAATAATGTAACCCTTAATGGTAAAGAGATTGGGAATATCTATCAAAACTACATATTCATTTACTTCATGACTTAATAATAGGATTTCTAAGTATTTCCTCTGAAAAAACAGTACAACAATATACAATATAAAATTATATATGTATATATATATATGTAAGATTATTACTGATGCAGCATTTGTAATTGCAAAGTCTTATAAATATTTTAAATATCTACACCTAATAAAGTGCTTGATTAATCTGTGGAACCCCCACACAATAGAGTGACATGCTCGTTAATTTCATGTGTTGACCTGACTAGGTTATGGAGTCTTGTTGTTTGGTAAAATATTGGACAAGATGTTGCTGTAAAGATTTCCTTTTTGATTTAAATTTGATTAACATCTAAAATCAGCACAATTTAAGTAAAGAAGGCTTCATCCAATAAGTTATGGGCCTTAAAAACAGGGACTGAGATTTCTGGAAGAATCTTATTGTCCATAACTCCAGGCTGATAACAAAACAAACAAACAAAATAAACAAATAAGAACATAAATCAATAAATAGCAAAAGATAGTATGTTAAGCTTGCAACTATTATAAAAACAATTGTTTCAGGCAGAGATTAATGGATACTAAAATTATTTAATAAATTTGAAAGGACATTTGTATAATTTCAGAGTATATCTTCCTATGTTATTTAAAACTTGCAAGCATAAAACAGTTTTTGAATGTCACTTTAACCAAAGGATTAAAGGAAACATCAATAAAGGGACAACATAGTGTCATGTCTCTTCTGATGTGATGCATTAAGAAGGACAAGGTAGCACCTGTGTGTATTCCTATAAAATATGCATGACCTGAATGTGATGATGAAGGTACATCAGACACACACAATTTGTGAGACATTCTAAAGAACCACTGGCTCACATTCTTCAAATCTGTCAATAAAGGGAAGGAAAGGTTAAAGGACTACCCAGATTAAAGGAGAACTGGATCTTGAAGCAGGCAGGTGTGTGGGGGGGATGTATTGCACATCATTTTTCAGAACATTGTCAAACATTATAAACTTGGTGTGAGAAAATAGTATTATATTAATGATAAATCTCAAGAATGTTATTATTCTGTAAGAATGTTCTTTTCTTCTAAGCACAGACTGAAACACTCAATTACTTGGGGATAAAGAGGCATGATGTTTATAATTACTCTTCAATGGCTTTAAAAATATGTCATTCATGTGTATGTATATATACCTACCTATAAACCTGCACAGATACATGTACATAAACACATGCATGAGAGAGTGTAAGAATGAAAACGAGAAACAGACAATCCGTCAAAATGTTACTAGTTGGTGAAGAGAGTTGAAGGGTAAACTGTTTTTTAATTTTTTTTGTAATTTCCTTGCAACTCTTCCATAAGTTTTAAATTGTTTCAAATTTAAAAAAAAGAGGGAAAATCAATCACAGGCTTACAGTCTTCTTTCCTGTTTGAAAATATGAGATGAAGTAATTACATTAAGCATAAAAAATGGGAAGGGCCATGAGGAATGGGAAAGGTAAGTAAGTATGACTATCTCCCACAATGGGGCATTTCCAGTTGATTATTGGACATGGAAAGATGTATGAAGAGATCAGTGGAAGAATGCAGGAGACTCTGATAGAGGGATCAGGGGAAGGTGGGAGCAGAAAATAGCTTTTCATTTTAAATTCTTTTGTGTCACAAGCATTTTTCTGGTATTAGAATCCTGTGCATGTGCTACTTTGATTAAAAACAAACAAACAAACAAAAAACAAGATGTCCTCAAAAAGTCCTCTATTATATCATCACCCACTAGGTGGGATGGGATCTCAACAATCTCCTTAACCTTTCTTCCATGAAAAGCGACCAATACATTTAATGCCAAGACAACTGGTCAGCTCCATGAGAAAAACAGCCTGGACATCTAGACACATAGGGAATTTGATATCATTGGATATTATTTATTTGGCAATTTTGGTGATCAGTTAGCCAGAAGAATCTTGGGCAGATTTGTGTAGTTAGTAATATTCATGGCTTATTTATTATTATCATTATTTTTACTATTATTTTCTTTCTCCTTAAATCATCTTCTGACACACTAGAGTTCAAGTTTCCATGTGCACCCCTCACCTTAGTTTTTCCCAGGTCTTATGCATCTGTTTTTTTTAAATAAATAAATATATATATATATATATATATATATATATATATATATATATATATATATATTTAACCCAGGGCTTTGTGCATGCTAGATAAAGACTCTACCACTAAGCTGAACTTCTGGCCCTACCATAATATTCTTGATAGCTGTCTTTCTCTAAAATATCTCCCTCCCTTCTTCTTCCTACTTTTGTCCCAAAATGCTTTGAAGTGGGTAAAAAATATTTAATTGACAGGCCTTGGAGATACAGCTCTGAATAAGGTTTGCAAAGTTCTGCATCCAGTGCAAAAGACCAGCTCCCAATGGCTCACTGGGATGAATGCTTTTGTGACAGGGAAGCACAGGGGCTGAGTCTCTAAGCTCACCTTCAGAGCCAGAGAAGGGATGTGGAGAGCACTAATGTAAGAGGCACACCAAGCAAAGCCTGAGGCAGGTGGGTCTATAGAGAAGAACACAGTGCTTTGCCTCTATTCTCCATAACCATCAACACAGAAGGCTTCTGTGGTCTCACAAAACAGGGCACTTGTCCTCACCAGCAAGATAGCAATCAGTTCTTACTGAGCATTCTTGTTCAGGGAAAGCCAGTACAGAGTGTAGAACATGTGCACGGGGCCATGAGACTGGAGACAGTGAAGAAAGAGGCAGCCACAATCAGAAAAGCCCAGAGAGCAATTTATTGGGGACTTTTGTTCAGAGATGTGATCCTGGGTGGCAGCAAGACCAGTGAGTCCCTGGATTTGGATCAGGAGGACAAGGCTTACAAAATGGTCAGGACAAAAGTGACTTTGTTCAAGTCAGATTGTACCTGGTTTACCTCAAGCTAGTTCCAAGGTTGCCAGGCATATTTTTGGCACAGACTGTACCAGGGTCTGGTGCGAAGGCTCCATACACCACTCTAATGTTTTGGTTTATTTATAGGATGCTGGGAAACTAGGCTGGAGAAACCAACCAGGTGGGAAGTCACAACAAGGTACCAAAAAGGTTTGTTATAAAGAAAATGAAGGGGGCTCAGTGTGTCTGTGATATACGAGGTGAGATATTGGAAGAGGCTGAGGAGAAAAGCAGGTGCAGAGCCATGGGAGGCCTCAGCTACAGGGGAAGGAGCTGATGCTTATCCTGAGGGAAGACCCCATTGCTGTGGCCTCCCACCCTCCGTCTAATCCAGCTAGGGTGCTTTATTTCAGCTATGTTTCTTTCTCTGTCTCCCTTTCAATTTGCTTAATGAGCATGCTCATATTCCATATGGCCCTTTCCAAAGTAGCTCTTTAGGATTTTTATTTAAATAGTTTGTTTTCCAACAACTTAACTCAGGGAAAAATCAAGATTACAAGAAAATAGGAAGCATTTGAATTTGTTACTCATGTTGCTAAGGGAAAGATGGATGTGATGGTACAAGACAGGAAGGCCAAGGAAAGCTCTTGACTCAAGGTTATTCAGGACACTGACCTATAGCCTGAGGGCGTCCTGGTTCGAGCTTATATGACCTTGCACTGTGTGAAAAGCACATCTGAAGGGCATGAGCTCTACCTGGGTAAATCTAAGGAAAACCTTTCATTATGAACTGTGATTAGACATGAAATCCTAAAAGAAATCATTTATCAAATAAGCCCAAACTTCCTTTAGCTATGTAAAACTAATAATCACAAGCGTTCAGGGTATATATTTGTATTCTTAGTATTTTTTGCATAATATAGGCATGCATCATGCAAATCCATTCATTTTCTGGGCTCAGTAAAAATTCACTCATGAGTGAAGAGTCTAGCTGATGGTAGATGTAAGTGATGATGTTGGAACATGTGAATGCACAATAATGTCCACCAAGTACAGCAGATTATTCCAGGTTCATCCTCAGGACTCATGACAAGGCTGTTACAACAAGGGCACATCTCAAACAGACATTATATTGTCTGAAAAACAAAAACAAAAACTCTGAAATAAGTCAGAAAGATAGGCACTTTCCGATCTCACTTGTACATGGAATCTGAAAAAATCACTTTCATAGAAGAAGAGAGTGGGATGAAGGCTCTGAAGGGCTGGGGCCCTGGGAGAGAGCTCAAGAGACATGGATCAAAGGGTCCAAAACGTCAGTTAATAAAAATGCCCTGTATGTGTAAAATGAATTGTAATGCATTCTGTTGTCATATATAACAAGTTAGAAAATATTTTAAAAAAAGAAAAAAAAGAGTAATTTCAAGGATCTAGTGTACAGCACAGTGACTATAGTCAATAATGTAACTAATTATAATAAATTCAGGGATCTATAGTACAACATGGTGACTACAGCTAATAGTGCATTATATTTTTGAAAAGGGGTAAGAATGTGGACCTAAAGTGTGCTCACCACAAACATGGTAATCAAGGGAAGTAATTCATATGCTAACTATCCCAATTTAGCTATTTCATATTACATCCTACATAATAAATATATACAATTTTATTTGTCAATTTAAAATAAAATAATATAAGAAAGTTTTAAAAAAAGAAAGTTCAGCGCAAAAAAGGTCAAGAGAGAATGTGTCTATATATATGCATAATAGCTGATTGCATAAAACCTCTTTGAATTTAGCGAATGTGAATATTTTGGTCACTGAGAGGAGTCCGTTTTTATGTAAAGTCAGATATTTTGTTGTAACCCTCTATCTTTCTCCCTCTATTGAAAGACTTTGGTAAAGTCATGAGCATATAAATGACATGTGTCTCAAGTATATTTTATTTTATATTTCACACTCCAAAAAATCAAGAAGTTGCATCACACAGTAGTCTTCAGATCAGTAGGGAACTCTTAGAGGCAGCAACAACGCAAACTCCATTTGGACATAAACTCAGAATAAGCCATTTTGTAGTATCTTTAATGTTTCCCTTACATAGTTCCCTTCCTGGCTTTCTGGCTTTCTGGCTGGGTTTGTAAAACAACCTTCTTCCAAATCCTACCTTGAAATGAATGTAACTTTCTGAAAAGCAAAACAGCAACAACAAAAAAGGCTCTGCCTATGCCTTTGACTTACACAGCACCCTACTCTAACCCATTCAACATGTTTTTTTACACTAAACTTTCTTATAATCACTAATAGTGTCAGAGAAGGAATGTGAACTATTCTACTAGAAGAAGTGGGTAAGAGTACTTTTAAATGCTTTTTGAAATATAATATGCTAATAATAAAGTACATCAATCACAGTTGCATAATTAATGAATTTTCAAACAAGTCCATGTAACCAGCAGCCTCCCAAAGAGCCACAGTTTCCCCTCTTTTTTTCCCAGGGATGGTATCCTCTCCAGAGCAACACAGTGCCTTGAATTCTGACAGTATAAAATTGTCCTGCCTGTATTTCAACTTTATGGAAATAAAATCACATGGTATATACGCATGACTATCTGGTTTCTTTCACTTAGCAATATGTTTCTGAGAATAGATTTACATTGATGAAGGAAACAGTATTGGCGGAGTCACTCTGTTCATTTATCCTCATTATGTGTTCCTTGTATGGATGTATAATGTGCACTTCATTTTATTTATATAGAGTATGTATTTGAGCTTTGGCTGTTATGATTAGTGCATCTACCATTATTCTGCATATCTTATGGTTAATATATGCAAAGATTTTGTCTGATAATATATTTTGGAGTGCTGGATACAATAGCACATGCCTGTATATCCCAGCAACTCTGGAGACTGAGGCAGGAGGATCACAGGTTTGAAGCCAGCCTCAGCAATTTAGTGAAGCTGTAAGCAACCTAGATAGACCCTGTCTCAAAATTAAAAAAAAAAAATAAAAGTTGGAGATGTGGCTCAGGGCTAAGTGCCCCCCCGAGGTGAGTCCCTGATTAAAAAAAAAAAAAATCTCAAAGTGAAATTGCTGTGTATGTAGTGAGGTGTATTAAGTAGGTTAAACTTGACTAAAAAATTTCAAACAGCTTTCCAAAATTATTAATGAATCTGCATCCCCTCCAAAGGGTGCAAAATAGTTGTAGTTTTCTGCTTTCTTGCCAACAGTTGTTATTGGTTGTTCTTGTCATTTCAGCCATTCTAGTAGGAATATATAAGCAATTAAGTTGATTTCAATTTCCATTATTCTCTTTACTAATGAAATTGAACACTTTTTCATGTATTTATTGACCATGTGGATATCTGTTTCTCTGATGAGCCATTTATCAATTGTGTTATATGGTTTTGGGGATTGATTTAGAGTCCTTCATATATACTGAGTAGAACTTATTTATTGTGTATAATTTTGTAAATCCTCCTTCTACCCTGTGGCCTGTGTGTTCGGCTCTCTTAATGGTATACTTTGATAATCTCCTAGGTTTAACACAACCTACCTTATAACTGTCATATTCATGGTTAATCCTTTTTGTGTCTGGTTGACACAAGTACAGATAGTTTCCTATACTTTTAAAATAATAGCTGCACAGTTTTAAATTTTTATTTATTTTATAATACAGCTGGTAGTCTACATAGTAGGAGGTAGCTGTTGGTAAGACTATTCCGTGGCCTCACCACCATTAATTGAAAAAAATCCTCCTTCTCACATGAAAGAAATCTTCCTTACCCTTACCCTATGCCATCCACCGCTTCCATGTTTTTAGTCTTTCTTTCCTTAACTGTTTTATTATTATTATTATTATTAATTCAATTTGTCAATACCTGAGGCAGCACCACCTTATCTTAAAGTAGTTTATAATTATAATATTTTTCAGTGTTTAGTAGTGTATTTTCTCTTCTTCTTTTTTCAAGTTTGCCTCGTCTTCTTAGTCTTCAGAATTTTCAATAAAATTAAAATCCAGCTTATCAATTTCTACAATAGAAGCAAAACGTGCTGAGATTGTACATGGCATTGAATTGAGTTTGTGTACTGCTTAAAGAAGAATGGACATCATTATAATGCTTAGTGATTTTGTTCATAAACATGAAATGTTTTTCAATTGATTTAAATCTTCTTAAACTTATCTTAACATTTTTGAACTTTTCATGAGAGAGTTCTTACAGATCACATGCTAGATTTAGTCCTACATATCTGATACTTATTGATGAATTGCAAATTTCACTTTTGATATGCTTTTTGTTAACTATACAGAAATATGTTTGATTATATATCAGCCGTTTTATTGAATTCAGTTGTTAAATAATGTATCAGCAGAGTATTTTGCATTTATTATACATAAAAAATGTAATCTATAGACAATGAAACCTTGTTGGCTTCATAATCTTATGTTTTAATTTTTATCATTTTATTAGATAAAACTGTCAGAATGATGCTGAATAAAGGTGAAAATAAGGATAGATTTGTGTTATTCCTGATCATAGAGAGATATCTTCTAGTATTGCATTATTAAGTATTTTGCTTTCTGTAATTATTCTATAGATATTCTTGAGTAAGTTAGGGTTTTTTTTTCTGGTCCTAGCTCTGTGAGAGTTTTTGTTTAATATGTACACCTAATTCCTTGCATGACTTTTTTCTTTTTGCAAAGTTGATCACATGTTTTTCCTCTTTTTTGTTTTTGATAATGTGCTAAGTAGTAATTCAGAATATTAAACTATAAGGATTTCTTTAGATTCCTGAAGTAAGTCTAATTTCATGCTAATGTACCAATTTTTTTCTATAACAAACTTTTCCAAGTATTTTATTTTAATTTGGTAAGTATTCAAGGAACAGATTGCCTTACAATTTACTTTCCTGTAATATACTGTCAGCTTTTGCTGATAAAATTATGCATAATTCATAAAAGAAGAAAATTGTTTTCATTTTTTGTTTTCTGAAAGAGATTTTGTAAGATTATTTCTTAAATACTTTTAAGAATTTCCTGGTAAAGCTATCTAGAACTAGTAATTTATTTATGGGGAATATTTTATCACAGATTAAATGTCTTTAATACATACTGGGTTTAAAGTGTTCCTAATTCTGTTTGCTTAATTCTTTCAAAATTTTACTTCTTATGAAACTGATTGTTTCATCTAGAATTTAAAATTGTGTGCATGGATTTGCTAATGATATTTTCTTATTTTTATAACTTTGGTAAGATTCTTAATGATTCTTGAGTTAGTTTTGATATCTTATATAATTTTGTACTCAGTGTCAATATTTCCCAAATTCCTAGTTTTATCCTGAGTGTTCATCTAGCTTAGGGCCTTTGGAGCAAAATATGATTGTAGGGAAGGTGAACTGCTACCTTATGTGGTTATTTATAGTTTACAGACTCTTTAGTGAAATCACCCAATTAAAGCAACAACAACAAAAATACTTCTTCAGTTCTCATCATGGAATAAAGGGAATATTTAAATCATTATGAACTTTAATTTTTAATTCACCTTTGACTCTAAGTACCTTTTCTCATTGTCCTTTCTTGCATTAAAATTAATGTCTTTTATTTGTAGCACATTTTCTGAGTGTGTACTTCATTAGAAACAGTGTGGGGTGGTACCATGAAGACATGTCCCCTAAAAATTGTATTTATTATTAAAGGCATTTTAAACAGAAATCTCCAGAGTTTTTTGTCTTCTTTGATGAGTTGAGGAGGAAGACACTCCACAAACTTTATTTATTTATTTGGTCTTGGGAATGGACCAAGGGAGCTGGAGGGGGAGAAGCTACAGAAATCAGTCTCTTCTGCCAGACAACAGGGTCACCGGAGAATCTATCTGATGGAACTACTTTGGAACTCTGGAGTCTATTGAACACTTGCAACTTCCAGAGAAAGGCTTGGGTGGTAAATTGTGGATAATTTCAGTCCATTTCAGCAGAGAGACTATTTACAGAAATAATAGTTTTGCAAGGTGAAAAGAGTTCTGATGGTAGATGGTGGTGATGGTTGCACAACAATGTGAATGCATTTAAATCTGTCAAACTACACACTCAAATAGTGAAAATAGTGATTTTTTTCAATAAATGACAGCTTTTATTATCATTTATTTCAGTGTATTACAGAATGCCACTTAGAATTTCTTCTTTTCTTGATCTCCTAGGATTTTATGCATGCAATTAACAGTCTGGGATTTGCACAAGTATTTGAGAGCTGCAATAGCATCATTTTTAAAAATATTTTTTAAAATTCTAATTTGTTATGTATGGCAGAAGATTGCATTACAATTCATATTGCACATATAGAGCACAATTTTTCATATCTGGTTGTACATAAAGTAGAGTCACATCATTTGTATCTTCATACATGTACTTAGGGTAGTGATGTGCATCTCATTCCACTGTCTTTCCTAACCCCATACCCCCTCGCTTTGCCTCCTTCCCTGTTGCTCTATCTAGAGTTCATCTAATCCCCTCTTGTTCCCCTGCAACCCCATTATGAATCAGCATCCCTATAACACATTTGATTTTTTGGGATCCACTAACTTTACTTAGCATTTTATTTTCCAACTCCATCCATTTACCTGCAAATGCCATGATTTTATTCTCTTTTAATGATGAAGAGTATTCCATTGTGTAAATATACCACAGTTCCTTTATTCATTAATCTACTGAAGGGCATCTAACCATGATATAAACATTGATGTGGCTGTGTCCCTCTAGTCTGCTGTTTTTAAGTCCAATGATGAAAATCGGCAGAAGGAGGTATTACACTAAAGAAGTATGGAGATTTCTTGGAAATCTGGGAATGGAGTCTCCATTTGACTCAGCTATCCCTCTCCTTGGACTATAACCAAAGGTACTTTCTTCCCTTGTTTCTTCATGTTGACTATGTGCCTTTCTTGCACTGTGAATCTGAGATATTACAGTTTCTACCCCCATAATCTTGTAGTATCTGTCCAGATTATCTGTACCTCACCTTGATTCTGGGCTCCCAGATCCTGCAGGTGTCCCATGATTAATGCTACTGCAACTAAAGATGGTGGCATCAATAGGGGAGATATCTTGAGGTAGCAGTAGAGGTACCTCAAGACCCATGCAAGGACTTTCAGAGATGCGACTGAAATACTTAGACTTACAGTGGCTTTGGAATGCCTGCTCCAAGATGTAGCTGCTTCCAGGCCCTGTCTTTTGTGGTAAGGTAGTGGCTACTGTGTGGAGAAGACTACGTGGATGTCTGCATTGTCTCAAGATGGAAATGGGGTAGGCCTGGACTCCCAGGTTGGAGCGGTGACGGAACTGGACCTATCCTGGGCCTGGGTCCTGAGCATGTGGGCAGAGGCAAAGCTCACAGATAGTGAATTTTACTACAATTTTAAAAAATCAACTAAAATGAATAATAAACTAGCTTTGTTATAATTTCTTTTCATATGTAAGGGCATGGTTTCAATGTTCACAATTCAACTTAAATTTAAACATGGAGACCAATATTAATCAATATGCCATAGCCACCAATATCAATCTTCTGTTCAGAATCATTGGACAAACATCCATTCATGATTCTACAAACTAATACTTTGAGAAAAATAGCAAAGAAAGAAAGAAATACTAAAGTTTCAAGTTGTGATTAAGGATGCTTTGAATCATTCTAAACTTTGTGTTTCATTTCATTTTAATATTTCTCAATCAAAATTAATTTTATATTTGGTAACATTTTAAACTCTGTGTTGTCAGGTGTCAAAATTTACATTGCCTAAGATGAATGGAAATCTTTTTGTTCTTTGTGATAAGAATAGACAATGACAAATCCTTGGTATTTCAATTAACATACAATTTCAGAGCAATTGAGAAAGTTATATGCATCCCACAAGTTGTTTGAAACCTTCCCATTAAATCTTCTCAGAGGTCCAAAGAAGTATCTGCTTCACAGCTTTCAAAATCTGTTGCTGATTGCTTGGAAAAAAATAATGGAGATATAGCAGAACATTGTTTTAGGAAAAGCCACATCATTGATGCTCTTGATAAAACCAAATGTGATATTTTAAGGTAGAAAAAAAACTTCTATGTAAAAAAAATTTCAAAACTCTGATATGATAGATAATAATGTATCTAATACAGCCTGTATTATTTTCTTTTTAGTATAAAGTGGTAAATTGGCATTTTAAAATAGTTTAGCAGGTAAAAACCTTTTCCTTAGTGGTATACAATATAGTGAAGTGTCAACACTAATGACTTTGTAGATTAGATAAGATTAAGTATAATAAATTATAATAAACTTTTTAGAATGACTCATAGAAGAAATATGTAAAAGTAGGATAGTAGGAAATATTGATCTACATACATGCCAACAAACACATACAAAAGTACTTCATAATTTCTCATTTTTATAAAAAATATGGTTAAATGAGTGTTACTATTTGTTATTAAATAAATTTTGTGACTTACTGAAAAAATAGAAAAGATAGGACAATCTTGAATAGGTGTTTTTTTTAAGTCAGTATTTGAATATACTGCATTTAAAAATATACTCTTATCTTCTTTAAATCATTTTTGGTGCAGAATATATTCATATCTGGAAAAAATAAAAATCTTATAAATATTTTATCCTATGTAGAGGTACTAAATATTTTATCCTTTTATTATCTGTTAGAAATAGATTCAAGTTAAATTAACAACATTGAAAAAGATTTTGATGACTCTTTTCCTGTCATTAGGTTAAGCCCCACAAAGCTCTGAAAGGAAATATCTCCATGTTGTTCATGCTGTCTTTTATGACCCTTGTGGTGCAATAAGATGCTTGTTTCCAAGCAGCAGTGTTAAACGGAATAAGAGTAATTATTATTGACACATAATGTAATTACCAATAATGTATTGGGTTCAAATGAAGAGGAGCATTTTCATCTTCACATGAGGCAATTGATATGTTTAGCTCCCATTTGTGTTAATGGCAAGTACTCCCATGAATCTCAGTGTCAACAGAAGAGAAATGTACTCTAAAGGATGCTCATCAGAAATTCAAGCTGTTTTATTCACCAGAAAGAGGAGCAGAGCTCTCTGAGAAAGATCTATTTTTTAAATGAAAAGCAATTTCTTCTCCATAGAGCAGAACCAAAGACTCCCTGCCCTTCCAAACATTTCCTGTTTACTATTTTCCACTAAAGAGGATGACTCCTTTCAGGCTTTCTGTTATACAAAGTGAAACTTCTCTCTGAAGAAATAAATCATTTGTTCAGAATTGCTGCCAAATAATGTGCTTGTTGAAGATTCCTGGAATCATCTGAGTATAAAACTGGAGATACAGAGTGAGAAAGATCACCGAGCACAAAATTTCTCCTTGCTCTTTCTATGTTTGTTTTATGGTAGAAATAAATGACTAGTTGTATTTCCAATATTGAGATTAGGATGTAAGGTCACAGGACATCAGGATAAAAATGGTGGTTTCCAGATATTATCTTTCCTGTAATTTTCATGAAACTGAAGTTTCACTGAAGATATTTTCTACACTAAGAGCAATAAACCATCAATAATTTAGAAAAGCTATATCCAAACTGACCTGGTGAGTTATACAAGCAAATATTTAAAATAAAGCAGCTTGCTTCATTTTAATTATTTACTACTGTTTGAATAATCTTTAAATAGAAAAACAACACTAAAAAAAGTTCCTATTTTGAAATTCTTCAGGGAACCATTTTATGAATAGGTTGAATTATTTGTAATGAACATGCTGTTTGCCTATAAGTGAAACAATCATCTTAAAATATCCCCAAAGATTGGTGAATTAAATCGTGTCATATTTAAGCAATAAAACACTGAGTATAGATGTTGTAAAAGAATATTTAATACCTTGGGAGAACATTTATGTCCTTCTTAATGGAGAGTACAAAATAATGTATGAAATAGGGCCTTAAAATGTAATATCAGTACACATATTTATTTAATTATCTCTGTCTTTGGTAATATTCAAAGAGTTATAAAGAGTTGAAATTTGAAATATGCCAAGCTATTAAAAGTGCAGGGTGTGATTGCCTGTAATTCCTATTTCTTTTCATGATCTTCTGCAGTAAACAAATGTTTTCTACTGCAGTCATCATAATACTGCCTAAAATAATCTGGTATAGGTGAAAGGTTATATTTGACATATTTTTTTGAAATATTGCTTGCATATATTATATGTTCTATTGATATATTTTGTCAAATATAGAATAAAAATGAATTTTATATTTAGTAATTCTTATCCAAATAATCAAATTTTAAGTAATTAATTCTCAAATAAATTATAATATTATTACTTCCATTTTGTAAATGTTTTTAGTTAATATTAGATGACATAATCGTATTGTGTTACATACTTTGAAAGATTTCTCAATGCTTTAGGAGAATATGAATATAACCCTTCCAAACTCTTTGAAGTAAGCCATACTCCTCACCTATTCGTTAAGTAGTTCCAATAGAAGGATGGAGATTAACTGATTTCCACTAAGATTAGATGCTAAATTTAACTTCCAAGGATATCTTGTTTTTCTTCCCTTTGAGACATGTCTTAAGCTGACTAGTGAAACTACAATATCAATATAACAGCTTCTGTTGGAAAGCATGTGGAAACTTTTTCTTAAAGACTTAAGCTACGTATCTTTATTTTCCTTTACCAGTTGGAAAACATAATGCTAGACATATAATTTTAATTGTTAGAAGATTTTTTTATCTTGTGCTAGCCAATATTTTTTGTTTAAAATATGAAATGTTATGCTTTTCCAATGATTTGGTAAACATCTCTTTGAAAGACATGTAAAACAAAAGAAAATTATGCTTGTATTGTTTACTAGCCAATAGCATAACTTCTTACCTAAGGGAAAACAGGGAAGATTGAGGATTGAGACAGTAAACTCATATCTCAAAGGAATTAGTTGAGACTGAAAAGAAATGTTGGACCACAGATATTTCAAATGTGTTAGTAATGCCTTCTGAACAACAGCTTGTAAAGAGAATAAGAATTTTTCCATAAAGCTATTGTGATAATGGATCATGTGAAATTGTGATGAGAAGGAAAACTTCATACAAAACCATGTTTATTCATCATTATGTTGGAAAAGGAATAAAGTTGGGAAGGAAATATTGTAGAAAGATGATACCAGATACCTAATAAAACTTCAGGTAAATTTTTAAACATAACGTGTTATTCTGGAAAGCAAATAGAGGACTGGAAATAGGAATATGTAGTACTTTACCTATATATGTACATATTTGTGTGTGTGTGTGTATATATATATTTATTAATATTATACATATAAATACTAATGTGTGTGTGTGTGTTTCTGCAATGTCTTAGGCCTATTTTTTTCTTACTTATGAAAAAGTAGATAGAAGAACTGTATCTACTCAAAAACATAGAGTTTCATGAAATAATTGTAATGGTTTGGATCTTGAATGTCCCCTCAAATCATGTGTTAAAAACATTGTCCCTAGTGTCACAAGATTCAGAAGAGGGTATTTTAACAATGGTTAGATAATTAGGGCTTTAACCTCATCAGTGGATTAACCCATTTGATGGGGTGGTAATAAGAGAGGACAACTGGGTGGTGATTATAGACCAGTGGGCATGGCTGGAAGAAGATCTTGGGAGGCATATTTTGGGG
The DNA here is from genome assembly GCF_048772815.1 of Callospermophilus lateralis. NCBI lineage: Eukaryota > Metazoa > Chordata > Mammalia > Rodentia > Sciuridae > Callospermophilus > Callospermophilus lateralis. The sequence goes on from NW_027510159.1 coordinate 271,491, forward strand.
CAGTATTTCTTTCCCAGCTCCTCTCTCTTTTCTTCCCGCCTGCCATGAGCTAAGCAGATCTACTCTGCCATATCCTTCTTCCATGTTATGGCCTTAGCGCCAACTGATCATGAACTGAATCCTCTGAAACTGAACCAATTTACAAGTCTTTCCCCCTCTAAGTTGTTCATGTGTGCCGCAGTCTCTGGCTGGGCACAAATCACGAGCCTCCACACAGCTTGTAGATTCAAACAGCAATTCTTTATTCCCGATCTCACACCGGCCGTCTACAAACACGTTCTGGGGGAATCCACGTTCTCTGCCCAAATCCACTCTCTGCCCAAATCCACTACTCTGCCCAAATCCACTCCACCTGGGCTTCTGTCTCCCGAAATATACTGTCTGACCCTAAGAACTCAAGAGGAACTCAGCAGCAGGATACGCCCTATTCTAAAGGGGGAACACCCTAATCTCCTATTATGCTAAACTGCCCTGGTCCTTGAGCAAGGTCACCTTTCAGAAGTCCTTCCACTAGACAGCATGGGAGTAAGCTGGCGAGGAGATTGTCATACCTACTTGGCTGATGGCTCCCAGCACATGTGAGGTATTTTGGTCACAATACCAGAAAGATGACTGTCCAATAAGGGAAGACTTTGCAGTGAACCAGTGAATTTCTCACAAGATAGATGTGTTGTTACATTACTAATGAAAAAAAAAATCTTTAGTCTATATTTTTTAAAAAAAATGTATTTATTTGTTCTAATTTGTTATACAAGACAGCAGAATGCATTTTGATTCATAGTACATGAATTGAGCACAATCTTCCGTTTCTCTATTTGTACACAAAGTAGAGACACACTATTCTTGTCTTCATACATGTACCTAGGATAATGATGTCCTTCTCATTCCACCATCTTTCCTACCTGTCCCTCCCCTTTGCCCTATCCAATGTTCGTCCATTCTTCCCATGCTCCTCCCACCCCCATTATGGATCAGCATTTACTTATCAGAGAAAATAATTTCAAAAACTTAGAAAATTATTGAACAATAAAAATAAGAAGATGGCATAGTTATTATATTCATAATAATGGGGGATAATATATTTTTATCAAAGAAAATGATCCTATTTCATCAAAACCACCACGAGTTCAGTTCATTTTGAATTATGTTTATTGATTGCCTTTTGTAAACCACACAGTATGCTGGGGTGTTGGAGACTTGCAGTGCACCCTCAGTTAAATAGAGGGAAAGCCACCCAGCCACACAGGTACATTGAGGATGTGAATTTATTTATTTTTTTCTACTGAAGCACTGAAGCCAGAATTAGACAGTCAGTGTAGATAGGTTAAATCCAGTGGGGTCTGATCTAAGAGGATAATTTTGAGTGTGTCTGGGAATTTGGAGACTGTCTCCTGAAGGATTTTATCAAGAACCTGCCCAGGTCCAACCTGTTGCCAAGGTAACCTGTCCCAGGAATTTCCCCTTCCTACAGGGAGCTATAAAGTTGTTAATGTGTCCTTGGCTGTTCCACCCAGCCCTTCCCCCTTCAGCCCACCTTTTCCCACTTTTGGCCACCCACCAAGCATTCTAGGGCTTAGTCACTAAGGCAGGAAGGAGAAAGATAAGGGGAAAAGTCAGGAGAACAAAGGAAGCCTAGGACACATAAAAAGGGCAGATCACCTGGCCTCTTGGGATACCTGGACACCAGCTATGCCCCCCTTCTCCCTATGTTACCCCTTTTTAAATAAGCCCTGCTTTATATGCTTGCCTCAGCGTGCTTCTCTAATGTTCAAACTTCAACATGTGGCAAAGCAGGACTCATCATCGATAACCAGTGGTATCAGCCCTTCCAAAGGGGACAGAGAAGTGGGACTGGATGCATCAGTGCACAGTGCACAGTGCAGTTCAGTGTTTCACAGGTAGGAGGGTCAGAACTAGCTGCATAACCCAAGATGTGCTGTAGGTATCTGCAGAAGGGCAGCCCAGAGAGAAGCAGCCACCTTCTGCCCTGAGAACTCCAGGCACAGCAGAGGACAGTGAGCCTCAAGAATTAAGGCAGAAAGATCTGGAGAAAGTGCATGTATTTCTGGTATTCCCAGTTAGCCACATCCTCCACAGAGTTTGAAATGCCATTCTTTGACTTTCTGAAGAAAAGACTTTCTTGTCTAAAGGTGGGAGTGACCAGCTTACAGGTTGATCTTTATATAGAGTTTCAAACTAATTTTTATAAAGTTAGGTTCTTGTATATTTATAAACAGCTAAAACTTGTCAGATTTTTGAAGAAACTTGTATAATAAAGAAGAAATGCAAAAAAATACGCAAAATCTGTGAGTATGGGGGTATTTTAAGAAACTATCAAAATGTTTTAAAATATTTGATTTGTGACTTTAGAGAAGCAAAGCTATGATACCCTGATAAGGAGAATAAAGAGGTTCAATTAAAGAACAGAAAAGGAACTACCAGAAGTTGTAAATGATCAAAAATCCAGAATAGTTTTAACAACTAAAGTCAAGATCACAACAACAATGAAAAGAAAAATTAAAATAGCAGAGGGAAGAAGAGACTTACAATTCTCAAGTCATTTTAGTCTACTATTTGGCTAATGAGAAGTGGAGAAAAGTACAAGCAGCGAAGGTATCAGGATATAAAAAATTCCTTCTTTTGCAATTCAGTAGTACATGGAAGGTAATTGATTCATCTTTGTTGGGAAATGCCTTTGTTCTATATTTACAGATGATTGGTGAAATTGAGGTTTAGATTCTAGTTCATAAATGATCTCCCCAGAATTTTGAAGCTTTCCACAATTTTCTAATGTCTTTGTTACCACAGGTGGCAGTGGGGAGGGGACAAGGTGTAGGACACAGGGGTTTATAGGAGGGAGACAGGCAATAGGAATTTTCACAATGAAGGCTATTTATAGACCTTTGTAGAAAAGAAGCAAATAATGCTGGTTTGGAGCAGGTGGGAAATATTAGAGATGGGTCCTGTGAGGGAAGAAGATGTGTTATCTTGTGAGTAACAAGTTTATGAAAAATATCATAATGGTTGCTGGATTGCTGGTGCTTTTAAGGAAAAGAAGGTAAACAAAAAGCAATAAAATAATTGATTTGAAATCCTTAAAAAAGTTGTTTCAGAAAGGTAACATAAAAAGTTCTTTTTAAAAATTGTTTACTGAAAACAGACTTTTTGGAAGGGGAATGTAGAATAAACACAGCAGATAAAATTATCACTACAGGGGCTGGGGATGTAGCTCAAGCAGCAGTGTGCCCGCCTGGCATGCAAGGGGCACTGGGTTCAATTCTCAGCACCACATAAAAATAAAATAAAAATGTTGTGTCCACCAAAAACTAAAAAATAAATATTAAAAATTTCTCTCTCTCTCTCTCTCTCTCTCTCTCTCTCTCTCTCTCTCTCTCTCTTTAAAAAAATACCACTACAGGAAAAAAATCATAGGTATTTGGAATATGATCATATAAAATCACTTTATTTGGCATGGGGCACCATTTGCATAGTTATAAAATATTAAAAATTACTAAGTTTAACAAAGAATTGTGGTATAAATATTGGAAAGATGGGATTCAGGAGAGCATATGGGATCATATTTAATGCAGAAAAATACTCAACTATAAGAAAATAATTTTAGATACTATCTGAATTTCATAAATAAAGAAATGTCAGCATGTTTATATTATGTAGAACAGCCAAAAGAACTGATTTTGCTTTTGGGTAATGGACTTTGGAATTAGACAGAATATAGAAGGAAACTATGACTTTCTAACACAGAACATTACTGCTTCAGAAACCATGTGCCTGCATTATTAAAACAAAAAAAAAACTCTCAATAAAATCAGCAAAATTTTTTTTTGTATGTACATATGTGAATAATAGTGTAAATTGTAAAATTTGAAAATTGCCAGGCACAAAGTGGAAAAAAAAATTTTTGAACCAGACTAAAGACCTGACATCTCTATCATAATGAAAGAAAAATAATTGACAGCTTTGGAAAGGGAGTGCCATCCTATTTTAGAGTCTGTCGTCTTTCCATGGAAACACTCATTCACTTTGACTTGGGCTGTATGGTACTCTCATGGTATCCCTTTCCTCTTACCCTTACTGGCTCTTTATTCTATTCTCTGAACAAACTTTTATATTAAAGAGTCTCACGTTTTTTAATTGGTGTATGATAATTATATTGAAGAGTGTGGCATATTTTCATATGCATGTAACATAGTTTGATCAATTTCATTCCCTAGGACATACCGTTTCTGGCTTCTTCCTCCTCCTGACCTACTTTCTCCATCCTCCTTCCCTGGTATTTAATGAGAGTCTTCTCCCCCTTCTTTTTCTCTCTGGTTTCCAACTATGAGAGAAAATATATGTCCTCTTTTAATGGTCCCTGGACCACACCTACAGCATTAAGCAATAATTAAGATGGGAACCGAGGACTGATAGTTCGAGTTCCCGCCTCTGTCCTATGTTGGGAACTCATCCACCCCACGATGTCTTGACATCTTCCTTAGCCATCTATAGGGCTCCTCTGAATCACCAGGCCCCAAACTGAACTCATGATATACCTCACCACCAAGTTGTCCTCAAGAGTTTTAATACCCAGCAAGTGGAGCCTCTCAGCACCCCAGTTCACATGTAAAACTGGGGTCTCAGGAAATCATGTGGCTTCCTCCCCACAATCAGTCTTTCATGCAGTACTCTTGATTTTCCATTTGAATATCTCTTCAATGGATCTATTTTCCCTGTATCTAACAGTCCTATCTTATTTCAAGTCTGGTTTAATGTAGAACCTAAATGTTTTGTGCCGCAGCCCAGCTGGCTGGGCAAAATAACAGGGCTGGGGGGGGGGGGGGTGAAGAACAACTTGTGTAGACTGATACAGCAGGAGTGGAAGCCATTTATTGTAAGACAACAGAGGTATTTATACATTCCACACAGCTTATCTTAATTAGCATAAACTAGATACAGCAGTCAACCAATAAGAAATCTCCACACTTAATGGCTCGCTGGAGTTACTTCACAAACCACTCCCCCTGGCAAAATGCTAGGCGCCATCCAGACTTGTTTAGAGATTCTAACAGTTTTCTTGATGATAAAATCAATGAATAGAACAGGGATAATGGACAAGGAGATGATTTGGGAGCTGAAGGAAAGTGGACAGGTTCTGAAGTCCCCAAGGAGTGAAAGACTCCAAATTTTCACATTTGAAAAAACTATGTGAAACAGATCTTATACATAACCTTCAAACTGTTGGCAGTGCCTTCTTCAATGTTCATCTTCAAAGTAATATTCCATACTGTAAAATTCTTTATGACTTTTTGGAAATAATTGCAATAAAACCAGAAGTCACATAATTTGATACCCAATATTTTGTGCTGATAATTATGATAGAAATATGATACCAATTTTTGGAATATTAAAATGTATTTCTATCATAATTCATGATTCTTTATGTACAAGGATATTAATTTTAAAAAGCAATGTCAATCTGGGATTTATTTTTTAGGTGGGAGGCTGTTTCTGTTCAATACAGAAATCCCTTGATCTTGGGCTAAATTATGCAGTATTTCATCTTCATGGAGACATCCACGTCTGCCCAGGAGGACATTTCCCACAGGCTGCAGTTGTCCAGTATTGGAATAGTAGTTCTCCTGTCTGAAAATAGAATGACCTGGCAGAAGAGAATCAAAGTTCTTGGGTCACTTGTCACTTGCCGACTGTCTTCTCATGCATATAATCTACTCCCCAAGAACTGAGATGTGGAATTCTTAGTAGGAGCAGAATGAAAAGACAGCTCAAGGGAGGGGGAAAAAAATCAATGGGAAAAAATCGATGTGAAAGTTGTAAAAGCTCTACCAATTAGCTCTCTAATATATGGCCTTTTGAAGTGCCAAAGAGCATTTTTAAGTGCTACTTTTTATTTTTATTCGAATAGACTCACTGCTAATGGTACAGAAGCAATCATATGAAACCAAAAAAGAGACTAAACCCCAAAAAGAGCTTTCAGAAGCTAGAAGAGTATTTATAGTCTCTACCGAGAGTCCTTTATAGTCGTACCCTGTTTTACTTGCTTCCTCTGCTCAACCTATCAATACACGTGGAAGAAGGAAATCTCAGATTGTGTGTTGCAGTCTCTTGAAATAGGACAAAAGACCAAAAGAGATACCATAATTTGTACCTTTCCATGATATTTTGTAACACATTTATCTTCTTTAAACACATTATCATTAAGGAGTTTAAATTCACACAAAGAGTACTTTGGAGATTAGAAATAATGAGAATGAATATTTTTACTGTTTTAGAAAAATCTCATTCTCTGATTTTTGCTACAAAATTTAATAAAAATGTTAAAGGAGTAGTGTACCTTATTTAGTGCACATCTTTTATTCTTCCAATTAAACCCTTTGGAAGATGACCAAGATGAAAGAAATCAAACTTGGGAAAGAAAATTTCAATCATTTTTTTAAGTTATAGTCCTTGACACAGACCAACACAGTTCTATCCTTTATTACCTTGGTGATTTCTCCAGTCCAAACAACTAACTCCCCATGACAGATCCTAACATCATCCTGATTTGCAGAGGAAATAGTCACAGGATATCATTCATCCAGGGTTACATGGGAAAGTGGTTGAGCTCTGTTTCACCACAAGCTGCTTGTTTCTGATGTCTTCAATGAAACATCTTTCAATCAGTAGGATTTTTATCATGTTCAGGGTAGAAATCATTAAAGCAACATGCTAATATCAAATGTTGGGCAGCTAGGAAGTCTGGATTCAAAAGCAGCAAACTGGAAATAATAGAAACTGTCTAGGTCAAAGCACCTGCTTTATATTATTTATCTCCATTGAACAAAAGTGACGATTAGGAACAGTTGTTTAATAGATATCTGTTGAAGTGTTGATGAAATAGGGAAGCCCTGGTAGTATGTCATGAGGAGACGATATGCCTTCTCAACTTCACACAAGTATTTCTAAGACTGAGCAAAAGTATAGGTTACCTACAGAAATACATGTATAAAATCTCCAACAGTCTTCCCATCAAAAACCACACAGGTAAGAAGAGTGACGATGGATTAATCATTGAAAAAAACAACTGTACTGGTTGGTAATTGTAGGCAGGTAGGGCATGACTAAGGAAGTAGGTCATTGGGGGTGTGCCTTTGGGAATTATATTTTGTTCCTGATTCCCTGCTCTCTCTCTGCATCCCAGCTGCTGTGAGTTGAGTGGTTTTCCTTTGCCACACCTATTCGAGTTCTGTCTTCCCTCAGTTTCAGAGCAATGGAGCCAGACAACCATGAACTGAACCTCTGAAACCCTGAGCCCAAATACACTTTTCCTCTTTTAAGTTGTTGTCAGCTAATTTTGTATCAGTGGTGAAAAATTGACTAAAACAAACATTTGGCCTCAAAATTTGATAAATGAATGAGATGAATTCCTTGTAAAACAAAACTGAACCCATACAAAGGAGAAAAAGATAATCTGTATATGTCATTAAAAGTTTTGAAGTACAATTAATATACGTAGAAGCAAGCAAGCACCAAGCTCAGGTACATAATTCTGCCACATATCAGAAGAAAAAAATTATACCAAAAATTGAATATTTCATCTAGAAAATAGAAGAGAGAACACTAACTTATTTGGTGAGACCAGCATTGTTTTAATATCAATGCTGGATAAAGACTTTATAAGAAAGAAAATCTATAGAGTAGTACCTCTCATAAACATTGATGTAAAAATCCTCAACAAGATATTAGTAAAAAAAAAAAGTCCAATAATACACAGAAGAATTATACATTATGATCAAGCAGAATTTATTTATGTTATGCAAGATCACTTCAGTATTAAAAAAATCATGTAATACTTTCCATGTGCTTTTGTACTTTATTCATGATGAAAACTTTCAAGAAACTAAATTTCAAGGCTACCTTCCTTCACTTCATAAAAACGTACACAAACATTTTTATAGCTTTTATCTTTAATGGTAAGAGATTGAATGATTTCCCCCTTACAGTCAGGAATAGTGAGAATGTCATCTTTATCCTCATATTTACATTATACTGGAAACCTTCTATTATTCCCCTGATTGGGGTAAAAAGACTAGAAAGTAATAAGAAAGCTAAAGCAATAAGAAAAGAAAAAGAAATAAATGAAGATTTGAAGGAAAAGTTATTATTTTAATTTGCAGATTAAAGTAGAAAATATGTGGTGTAGAAAATTGCCAAGTAATGTTCAAAACAAACCAGAATTGTAGTATGCCTAGTTACATATGCGTATATTAGCTCTTTCACCAGAGAGGGTTTAGATTAATAAAACCTGCCAGGAGCAATGAGCATAACTCACGTTCAATCTTGGTCCCTGTCATCTCTTAAATAATAATAATAAATATAAAAAAATAAAGGAATCATAACTTCTTGGAGAAATGTCTGATTGTAGAACATGGGGAAAATATTTACAAGATAAGCCTGGTGTATCTTGTAGTGCTAGGAAGTAAGAAATTGCTCAAAACAAAACAATAAAATCTCCAGTGATGATGTCCTATATGGGCTCTGGTAAAAACTAAAGTAAATGAAAAGAAAGTATGCACTTCACTTAATAACAATGTGTCAATAATGATTCCATAATGTTATGACAAATATACTGTTCTAATCCATGCTTTTAACAATAAGAAAAATTGAGTGTGGTGTATATGACACAATTGTATTTCACAAATCTGCAGCTATTCTAAAACATTATAAATTATTATTACTTTTAAAATTGAAGGAAAGTTATTTTAGTAGAGGCTACATCTTCAATGATCAATGTGTATGAATATTATAATTTAAAAAGCTTATATAAGAAAATATAATTATGTAGAAAGAGTGCATACCATGTGTAAGATTGTAATTATATCAAGGTTGCTTTTATCTCTCACTATTTTCCCTAAGTTTTATCCTTTGATAGAGATCATTAAAATTTAATAGCATATTTTAAAGTAAGTAAATTAGCAATTATGTGACTATTCCTTAGACTAAAAAATGAGATCCTTAAATATCCATTGACTTTTGTTATGGTTTGGATGTGAGGCATACCCCAAAAGCTCACGTGTGAGAAAATGCAAGAAGGTTTAGATGAGAAATGATTGGATTATGAGAATCTTTTTTCAGTTGTAGATGGACACAATACCTTTATTTTACTTATATATTTATTTATTTATTTACTTTTAAATAGTTATAGATGGATTGGATGCCTTTATTTTATTTATTTATTTTTACTTGGTGCTGGGGATCGAACCCAGTACCTCACACATGCGAGGTGAGTGCTCTTCCACTGAGTCAGAACCCCAGCCCAGATTATATGAGTCTTAACCCAATCAGTGAATTAAGCTCATAAAATATGAGAATTAACTGGGTGTGGCTGGAAGAGGTGGGTCATTGGAGGCCTGCCTTTCAGGTCCATATAATTATATCTGGCGAGTGGCATCTCTGTCTCTGCTTGCTGATCATCATGTAAGCCACTTCCCTCTGCCACATTTTTCCTCCATGTTGTTCAGCTTCACCTCAAGCCTAGAGGAATGAAGCCAGCTCTCTATGGACTGAGACCTCTGATACTGTTCATCCCTAAATAAATTCTTCCTCCTCTAAAATTGTTCTTTTCAGTTCTTTTAGTCACAGAAGCAAAAAAGCTGACTAAAGCAATTTTCAAGATGGATATTTCTAGCCTTCCGTACATTGACCAAAAAAAAAAAAAATCACCTTAATAAAGATCCACTCACTCTCATTTTGACTTGATATTTTATTGTTAAGTTCTTTTACAAGGCTATTCTATAGTCAAGGCTTTATTTTAAGGCCATACAGGAAGATGAGAAGAAATATGACTCACACACCAGTTAGATAAATAATAGCGTAGTAAATACTAGTCTAATCCTTACTTCTATATTTTGCATATCTTTATACCTCTGATAAATCAAGATTTTCCATATTAATTGCACGCTTATTGGCTCCTTATGTTTTGTGTTTTACAATTTATGAATCATTAGGCAGTTAGTTAATTGTCATATCACAGTGATCTATGCATTAAAACTATTATTACATGCAAAAGTTTCCTTCCACTGTCTTATTATGACTAAAATTATATCCAAAATAAATATGAATTCTTTTTCTAACATTTAACATAAGATATAACCTATAAGCAATATTTTTGTTATGCAATATAGTATAGATAACCATAGGCACTGTGGTATACAGTATATGTCTACAACTTATACAATAAGTTGTAATTTGATTAACAGTAATTTTGTACCCTTTGACTAATAGGTCCTCATGAACCTCTCCCACCCACTCTGTGAATTCCCCATTGCACTCCAACTCTGAGTTTGACTGTTCTAGATTTATCATAAAAAATGGTGTCATGTATTTGTTCTTCTGTGACTGACATGCAACTTGGGTTCTTCTGTGCCTGACAAGCTAAATAAAACCAGCACAATGTCCTCTATTCATTCCTATTGTTGGAAAGGGACAATGTTTTTCTTTCTTAAGGCTGAATGATATTTGTCATATGAATATACCAATTTAAACAATTCTATTCGTTCATGAGGGATGTTTAGATTGCTTCTGAATGCCCTGGCTACTGTGAACAATGTTGTAATGGACATGAACGTGCAGGGGTTATTTCAAGATACTTATTTGATTTCCTTTGGATGAATACCCAGAAAAGAGATCACTGGGTCATATGATTATTCGTCTGTCTTTAATTTTTTTTTAATGAACCTCTATTTCCCAGAGTGGCTGAGCCAATTTACCTTTCCATCCACAGTATACAAGGTTTCCCTTTTTCCACATCCCCACCCAGTTTTACTTCTTTCTTTTTCTTTAAATAGCTGGCCTAACAGATTTGAGATGATATTTTATGATGGTTTTGATATAAGTTTTTCTGATGATTTGACTGTTAAAAACCTTTTCTTCTATCTGTTGTTGTTTCTATATTTTTGTTGGGAAAAAAGTCTATTCTGTTATTTTGCTCATTTTTAGGCAGATTGTTATTATTTTTGTTCATGAGTTGTAGGGGTTCCTTACATATCTTAGATATGACTCTTTATTGGATATGTGACTTGCAAATATCTTTTTTTTTATTTAGTAGGTTGATAGTTTATTTTATTGTTTTCTTTGATTTTTTTTTAGTGTGACATCCCCCTTGACTGTTTTCATTTTATTTTTGTGCTTTTGGTGTTTTACTTAAGAAATAATTGTCAAGGTCAATGACAGATTTCCCACTGTTTTTTTTCCTAGAAGCTTTATATTTTCAGGACTTAGGTTCTTCTTTCCTACCTATTTTGAGTTAATTTTTATGTATGAGTATTCATTCTGTTTTTATGTGCATAGATATCCAGTTTTCTCAGCATCATTGAAGATAATTTTTCACCTTTTTTTATTCGATTGTCAAGGTAAGTTGGCTATATAAGTAGAGTCCTAAATTATGACCAAAATGTCAACTTAACAGAAGTATATGACAATCATTATATATGCACGTATTGTCAGAACAGCTAAATATAGAAAGCATCCATTAATAGATCTGAAGATGGAAAGGGACAGCAGTACTCGAGCTGCAGGCGACTTCAGAACCACATGATCATGGATGGATCATCTGGACAAAATCAATAAGGAAACAGCAGAGTTGAAGAAAGCTATAAAACCAGTGGACCTAACAGACATAAAGAACATTATTCCAGAACACTCATCTCCTCTAGCTTATGCAGAATGGTTTCCAGGATAGATTGCATGCCATGTCCCCAAACAATTCTTAATGAATTTAAGATGATTGAAAGCATTTTAAGTCTCTTCCTTGACCATAATGAAATAAAACTGGAATTGATTACAACGAGAAATGAAAAAAAATAGATGAATTCATGAAAATTAAATAGCACATTCTTATACATTGGGCCCAAGAAGAAATCAGAAGGGAAATTAGAATGAAGATGGAAACAGACAAAGATGAAAATACGATTGGGCAAAGGCAATACTAAGAAGGGAATAGATAACAATCAATGCCTACGTTAGAAAAATTAGATCTCAAATCAACAACCTAACATCACACCTCAAGGAACTAGAACAGAATAGTAACCTAAGTACAAAGTTAGCAGAAGAGAAGATAAGAACAGAGCAAAACCAAGGAAACAGAATAGACAAACAATAGAAAAACTTGACAAAACTGAGTTGTTTCTTTGAAAAGATAAATAAAAATAGCAAATCCTTGCCTAGATTAGGAAAAAAAATATTTAAGTTAATAAAATTAGAGCTGGGCACAGTGGCACCTGCAGTACCTATAATCCCAGTGGTCTGGGAGTCTGGGGCAGGAGGATCTCAAGTTCAAATCCAGTCTCAGCAAAATTGAGGCACTAAGCACTCAATGAGACTCTGTCTCTAAATAAAATACAAAATAGGTCTGGGGATGTGGCTCAGTGGTCATGTGTCCCTTAGTTCAATCCCTGTTAGTCCCCCCCCCATAAATAAAAATAAATAAAATAAGAAATGAAAGAGAAGAAATCACAACTGATATCAGGGAAGCATATGATATAAGGAATCATGATAAAAAAATTATCCCTGCAATTAACACAATTTAGAAGAAATGCGTATAATCCTAGAAATGTACCATCAGACAGACTGAATCAGGAAGATATAGAAAGCCTAAATATACAGCTTTCTAATTTAGGGTAACTGAATCTTTCCCCCAAGGATTCTAGAACAGATGTTCCTTAAGCAATGATAGTGTCACCATACCCATTAAGAATTAAAACCATCACAAGTTAAAAATGCATGTAGTATCCTTTGATGACCCTCATGGTCATTAGCTGACTGCTAGTGCAGCTCACTGTCACTAGCCAATGTTGCAAAATGGTATTGCATCACATACCAGCAGCCCAAGAAAAGATCACAATGAAAAATTTGAAGTATGGTTCCAAGTGAATATACATCACTTTAACACTTTCTCAGAACAAAAAAGAGTGAGTTGAACTATGGTAATTCGGGCACTATTTGCATATGAGCCTCTACCTACTGAATCTCCTCTTCTGTTCTCTCTCCTTTCTGTCACATTTATTTTTCATATTTGTATTTACATTTACCCATAAACATGTATTTGTCAATGAATGTTTTATTTTTGCCATTGTTTGTCTGGTAAATAGCTATTTCTTAGAGTGCTTTTAGTTTTTGTATCTACATTTTCAATACAGAATTTCTTGAGAACCATTTTTGAGCTTCTATATAGAAAGTTACATTATTCCAAAAAATACTCAGCAATTTCATACTTTTTAATATTTAAATATTTAATTACTAGTTAGACTTTGAGAAGAATATTGACTAACAACCATGAGTGCTTGTAGCTTTGTCTTATTCTTTTCATAAAAGAAGATGGTTGCTATCTATTTTACAGAGATAATTTTTAATGTGTTAAGAAAGAAGATACATTATTCTAGTTTACTAACATCTTGATATTAGAGATTATTAATTATTTCAAACCACTTTTCAGCTTCAATTGAGTTAAATCATTTGATTTTGGCTTTATTGTTAAAATTAATGACAATGATAGTTTCCTAATGTTAAACATCCTGCAAACCTAACAAAATCTGCTGTACATTGTGTAAGCTGTGGATTGGTTGTGCTAGTAATTTACTAATAATAACTATATCTATGGTAATATTTTTCTTTGTTCTATAACAAAATAAATAGCAACAAAATGATTTTTCTTTGAGGATAGACCTTTTATCTAGAGCTATTGCCCTGGGTTAGAGTTCTTTGAGAGTAGCTATTTGATAATTGGTCCTAGTTATAGATCAATTACATTTTCTTACTCTTTGAAAAATAGTGGTGATTAATATCATAGAAATTTTCAGTTTTTCTCCATATTGATGTTTGTGGTACTGTTTTACATATATGTTCTATTCATTTAAAAAAACATTCCTGCAAATCATTGAATATATTACATTTTATTCAAATTTGTTATGTGTGATAATTCCTCTTCCCATTTTTTGATGCTTTGGGATTCAACTATTATAATGACAATTTGAGAGCTACTGCTCTTTCTTTCTTTTACAAATGTATGTCTTTAGTTTGCTTTTTTTAGTTTCTGTTGATCATGTTTTCAAAATTTCTTAAAGTTGTTGATGGATCTTTATTTTATTTATTTGTTTATATGTGGTGCTGAGAATCGAACCCAGTGCCTCACACATGCCAGGCAAGTGCTCTGCCACTGAGCCACAACCCCAGCCCTCTGTTGATCATTATTTGTATCTTCATTATCCATTCATTTCTAAATTTTTTCTTAATTCTTGTGTTACATACATTATTTTCATTTGTCTTCAGAAACAGAAGCTTTCAAAGATTCTATGTTTAATTTGAGGACAGCTTAGGTAAAAAGATAAAGTTTTGTTGTTGTTGTTTTGTTTTTGTTTTGGGTCATACCTGGAATTGAACCCATGTGTGATTAGCCACAGAGCCACATCCCCAGATTTTTAAAAAATATTTTTTTTATATAGAGACAGGGTCTCAGTGAGTTGCTTGGGGCATCACTAAACTGCTTTGAACTCACAATCCTCCTGCCTCTGCCTCTGGAGCCACTGGGATTAAAGATGGGAACCATCCTAAAGAGTGAAGCCTGAGTTTTGATACATTTTATCAAAATATATTTCATAATTTCTTAGTGTGGTATATATTTTTTACGTAAGAATATTTAAAATACTATATTAAATTCCTCAAGTGTTTGGGTTTTAGAATCTATCTTTTGTTTTTAATTTCTACTGTTGTAGAACTAAGGCCAGATAATTCGGCCTTTAATATCTGTGTGTGTATGTGTGCATGTGTGTGTGTGTGTGTGTGTGTGTGTGTGCGCACGTGCATTTTTTCTTTTATGTATTTATGCCTTTATAATCAGAGTATTCTGCTTCATCTCCATGCTCCCTTCCTCCCTCTTTTCCTGGCTGTTTTAAGACTGAATGGGTACTTAGAACTTTCTCCATGGGGAGTATCTCTCAAAACCTCTGTTCAACTCCTTTGGCTGTCAGCTTTTTACCCCTTGGCTCTTTGAGGTCTTGTCATAACCATGTCACTTTGGTTTAGATGTGAGGAGTCCCCAGAACTGCTGTCTGAAACAGTCCAGAATGTTCAGAGAGGTAAATGCCTGGGTTATGAGAGCTGCAGCCTGATCAGGGGTGGAATCCACTTGAATGGATTAACTGGGTGGTCACTATGGGCAGGTGAGGTGTAACTGGAGCGGGTGGGTCAATGGGAGTGTGCCTTAGGGTTTTGTTTTGTCACTTTCCCTGCTTCTCAGTTACCAGGTCCTGACTGCTTTTCTCAGCCAAGCCCTTCCACCATGATGTTCTGCCTCACCTTTGGCTCAGAGCTATGGAGTGGGCTGACCACAGATTGAATCTCTGAAACCATGAGCCGAAACAGATGCATCCTCCTCTCAGCAGTTCAGCAGGTATTTTTTTGGTTTTGTTTTTGTTTTTTTGGTACCAGGGACTGAACTCGGGGACACTGCCACCGAGACACACCCAGGACTTATTTTTGAATTTTATTTACAAGTAGTGTCTCACTGAGTTGCTTAGCACCTCACTTTTGGTGAGGCTGGCTTTGAACTCATGATCCTCAGGTCTCAGCCTCTGGAGCCCCTGGGATTACGGGTGTGTGTCACTACGTTCTGTTCTGCTCTTTTTAAGTCTTTTGGTCACTGCAACATAAAATCTAAAACTCATGTGTGGCTTAGAAATTGGTCAAGGATCTGAAGTGAATTTATATGCAGATTTTGGGGGCTTCCCCTCATAGCAGTCCTATAGTTCATCCTGTACATCCCAATGACCTCAATGCTCTGATGGAGACTGTCTGCCTTGTGCTGTTTAAGTTTCAAGGAAAAGTCATATAAATGTGATATTCACCCAATGTGGGTTTATTATATGAAGTGTAATGGCCTTTGTTTTGTGCTTGATTTTGTTCATTCTCTAATGTTTTTAATATTTGGTCACAGGTTGTCATCACTGGTATAAATTTAATTCGATCAACATTTCTCTGCTATTAATAGAATGAACAGCCTTTTCCAATACTAGATGTCCTAGTTTCTTCGGGGTTTGCTTTGTTTCTGAGGACATTGGTATCATTTATCACTGGATTTATCTCTTGTTCTCTGGGTTCTTTTAGAATGTTTTTCTATACTTTCATCATTATCAATTTGACTATAATGATTTTGTTCTTATCCAATTTGAAGTTCATTGAGCTTTGTGCATCTGTGAGTTTGAGTTTTTAATCAAACTTGGAAAACTTTCGGCCACTATTTTAAAAAACTATTTCCATAGCACTTTCTCCCTTACTTTCTCCTTCTGGGTCATCAAAGACATGACATTTGGATGTACATCGCACCAGCTACTGACACTTTGTAAATTCTTTTTGTATGTTTTATTTACTTTTAATGGGTACAATATTGTTATCCATAAAAGTAGAATTCAGTGTGACATATTCATACATGCACATGACATTGTCTCAATTTCATGCTGCTTTTCCATCCTTCCTTTCCCTGCTTCGTTCCCCTTGTTCCATGTTAGAGACTGAGTTTGGGTGAAGAACAGTGTGTGTGTCTATCTGTGTGTAGACTATGACCATCAAATTTCTACATTACCCTGAACGTCTCATGTATGTCTTCATTTTCTCTACATGGTAAGGGGTTGAATGTGTGTGTGTGTGTGTGTGTGTGTGTGTGTGTAAGGGTGCACGTGTGCAAATACATCTGCATACATGTGTATGTGCACATATATATGTACATATGTTTTTGAAATTTATGTGTGTATTTTAAGTCAAACACTTTAATAATTTCATTAGGTACTTTACATCATTAACACTTTTTGACTTTCATACTACATTAGATGGTGTGTACTTTTCTGTAAAAGACACATAGAACATCCAGAAAATATATTACTACCAGTTCAAGGAGTTTCTAGCCCCACTGGAAAACAAAACAAACAAACAAACAAAAACAACAACAACAACAACAAAAACTGTGGTTTCCTTTATTCCACTGAAATAGACAGTGGAATATAGCCATGTTAAAAACCTCTGCTCTATATCTTAAATTTTTATATGATATCTTCCTAAGTATATGTATCCAGAAAAAAAGTAAGCATTAAAATATTCCACTTTGATTAAGATGCATCAATAACTTGATAATTCTAAATACTGGGGCATCTATACATCAGTATTATATTGGATATTTTATAAAATTGTGATTCTCTAAGACTAGACCCATTAATCATCTTTGTTCTATCTTTATTGATTTATTCATATTAATTTCATACTTTTCATTTCCTGTACTTTTTATGAATTGGAACAGTGTTTTAGTTGATTCTTTGGCCTATTTAAGTATGCTTAAAAAATGTGCAAATAACTTTCCCTGCTCATTTGTAACATGTGCATATTTGTTTTCTTTATGCTTCTCTTATTGTATCGAGATATATTTACATAATGTTGTTAATGATAAACTAAGTATTTCTAAAACTTCTGTTTTTGACAGGTTGCTTTATGTTATACTCTAAATTAAATGGGGACAGTCACTTGGAAATGAGTGCTCCTTATCATGTTAAAATTATTTTCACACGTTTAGTTTTAAAAACCAGGAATAGTTAATTAGCTTTCATCAATGTTTTTCTTTGTTTACTCTCCTTTTTGGAAATCATCAACTCTAATCAAGTGTGTTGTTATGGTTTGAATACTTAATGTTCAGATAAAGCAGCTATTTTCATTTTCTGTCCTTCCCTCCTTTTCACAAATATACAACAACCACTGCTACCAGCTAGAAACAAAGCAACCACTGCACTTAATTAAGAGCAATCTGCTTCCCTCAATTCCATATTAATTGAGGTATATAAATACATTTCTCAGTAATAACACTACAGCTGACAAAGTTAACATTGCATATGATGAAGGAGTAATATATTAGAATGCCTGGCTTTCGGTTTGATAACTCACAGCACTCTTGGAGTCTCTGGATATTTCCCAAATTTGCTGAATAAGTTTACCTGGGTGTCATAATAGCCTTTGTTTATCTGCTCCTAATAAACTCTTCTGTATGAAAGGCACATCTAGTTGGGGTATGCACAAAGCAGATAATGAAATCTCCAGGTGTTTGTGTTTGAAGGCTATTCTTTACATTGTTGCTTGTTTTGAAATTGGCTTCATTGTGTTTTAAATAGTTATGGTAAATTATCATTTAGAAGACTTCATTTTAAGAATAACTCCTTTCTTCCTCCATATGCTTTATATAAGCATATAAGTTGTCCTTATATATTTTGAACAGTGTAGACTGTGACGAGTGTCACTTTTTTTTTCCTTCATGTTTTAAGTTGATACAATTGTATACAGTTATTGTGCACAACATGATGTTTTGAAGTAGATATACCTTGTGGAATGGTTAGGTCTAGTTTAACTAACATCTGTATTACACAACCTAATAGTCATCTATTTGTAGTCAGAATAATTTACACTCACTCTCTTAGCATTTTTCAGAAACACAGTATATCATGATTAGCTAAAGTTACCCCCCTGTAAACAGATCCCTTTAACATATTCCTCCTAACTGTAATTTTGTATTCTTTTAATATTATATTTTACATTTTTTCAAATAAAGGGATAACACTAAAATGGTATTTTTATAAAAGATGATTGATGAATTAGATATTTTAGGCTGGTAAAGATTTACAGAGCATGTTTCTTAAAAAATCTCATCCCTTAGCATAATTCTTTTCATTTGGAAGAAACTCAGTTTATAATTATCATTTTATTTCTCTATATTTCATGTAAAACTAATGTATTCTGGAGGTAGAAACTATTTAAATGCCCTTGTGGCTTTTCTGTTTGGTGTGCTTCGAGTTTCTTATGCCCTTAATACACGTCACCAGTAAATGTACATACACATTGCTTTTAGACTGAAATGTTTATGGATATCCTGTTAATTGTTGCTGAATTCACTATAATTACTTGAAAACATGTGCTATATAATATACACTGCATTTTTCTTTTAATGGTTGTTGTATTTGAGTCAGAGAACAAAATACCCTTAGAAGATTTCCTCCTCAATGTCCATTTGTTTTGCAAGGAAGAGCCAAGTTCTTAGAGCCCATCAGGATAAGGGGAGACCCCATTGAAGCCTCTAAGTACAGAGGGCATTAAATATCTCCCCCTGAGGTTTATAAACTATGGGAAAGAGTCAATCATAATTCAAAATTTAAGGTTTTACATCATTTTTTTTCCACTTAGATTGTTGGTAATGCAATCTGATCCTGTCCTGAAATGGCTTGTCCTGCTGTTCTACAAAGTGTTCCTGAGCAGTGATAGTACAGGTAAAAGTCATTCCTACAGAGACGTTACAACATGTGAAGGCACTTTATCCACAGAGTGTGTGCAACCAGGACTAAACATTGAACTTTTAACCTGTGAGGAAACATTGTCCCATTGTCCATCTTACCCATATGCTCTAAAGTCTTTTTTTAGGTTTGCTGGGTTAGTCTCTTGCACTGTACTCACTCAAATAAAAGAAGGAAAATAAGAGGGGTAGAGCAGAAATTTGAATCAATGCATGTTTGATGCTAAACCTGAGACTCTCCTACTGCTTTATGCTGCATAGAGAAACTTCAAACTTTATTAGGATAACTTTTTGCATAGGAATTTTACTAGAATTTATTTGTTAGCTGATATTGGTATAAATATTTCCATCCTTCCTCTCTTTCTGCCTCTGACTAGGATCTGAGGAATGCAGGCATGAACATAAATTATCCACAGAGAGCAGAAGTGTGTAGCTAACTCAAGCCCTGAGTACCTGCCAGCTAACTCTCTGGAGGTCGCCCTCCACCTGGCCACACTCCAGATTGCCCCTGGGTATTGTCTGTTTTTCCATCCTGCAGCCAAGTGTGTTTGGAATGAAGCAGTTTAGACCATTAACTCCCTTAGTATGTATTGCAATTATTAAAATTAAAGTCTTAATCAATATTATTTTTCTTATTATTATCCAACTGCAATTTGTTGAGTGCCTCTGGGTGCCAAGCACTTTATAATGCTCATAAAAACGCAATCAGAAGTGGGCTTTATAATCCCCAATTTACAGATGAGGGAATGAAGCACAGAGAGATCAGATCATTTTGCCATCATATATTGTTAGTGTTCTGACACAAATTCAGATAAAGATATGCCTGTTGTCATAGCGAACATTCTTCCCATGTTCACCCACTGCCAATAAAACCAGAGTAATAAAATTCAGGCACCAGGAGATAAACCCAATTATTTAGGCAGCCGTGTAGTAACATAAACATCTTTTATTTGCACTTCACAGTGTCTCACAAGTATAATGTCATTTAATTCATTAGTTCTACAAAAGCTAAGGCCAAGGCTATAAGGAGGGCAAGAACAGGAAGTTGGAGTGAAAAGAAAGTGCTTACTCTGGGTGGAATCACTAAGGGAAAGAAAGATCACATTGCCAGCCGGAGCGAGGCTGTCTGTCATCCAGTTTTATAATATGGTGTAAACACGGGGTCTGTGACACTGAACAAGTAGGGAATAGCTTATTACCTCCAAAAATAGCACAAATGCCAAGCAACTTAACTGGCTTAGCCTCAGGAAATTTCTCCATTCTCTAAGAAGGTAAGGTTACATTAAATTATTTAGAAACTTAAGGCTTGAGAGTATCAAAAAGCTAAGGTGCTGTGCATTATTTTGATGATGTTTGAATAAAGTCTGCTTCAAATTAGACTTGCTGCTTTCTTGAGTTCAATGTTTTTAAACAGTCTTAATATTAAATAAAGTGCCAAATTATAAAAAATAAACACAATATTCTGTTAAGTGAGAAAATGAAGTCTACATGCTTTAGTGGAGACACTGCTTGTCATCTGCCTTTGAATTGAAAATGGAGAAGCTCTCTCCCAGGCAAAGTTTGTCAACCGAGTGTCATTCTGCAAGGAAGACTTGAAATGAAATTATAAATCCCCAAACAGAGATTTCATTATAATGGAAAACCTGACAGAATCTTAACCAAGAAGCAGAAGGCTGGAAAGGCTATGGTGAACACTAACTCTACAAGATTCTTGCACAATTAGTGCAACACAGAGAAGAAAGCATTAATGAAGCATTAATTCTTGCTACAATGATATTTTGCTTTCCTGAAATTAATTTTGATAAATTCTTTGAGGGCCACTTATACTACAAAACAACTGTAAAGAAGGTTTTGACTTAAAGAAAGACTTCCTATGTAAAATAAAAGATGCTTTTTCCTTTCTTTTAAGAGGGGAATTCTAAAATTCAGATTTCACCAATTCTATGATCCTTTATTCTAAAGATGAAAAGATTTTTATGCAATATCCACTTCCTTACTTTCTTGTATCTAAGCTAACTGCAACTTACTCGGCAAGGCCATGCTCTTTAAACTTTTGCAGAGGAATCCTATGTTACAATAAAATTGCACAGAAATCAGATATTTAACCCATTTAGTCCCAAGTTTCAATTCTGTAACTATCTCAATGAAATCAACATAGGTTCATTAAAATAGGCTGTAAGTCATAATCTAGAGTTTATATATATTTTATTAATTAATATTATCATATGATATTATTATATAATTATGTTGTATGTTACATAATTATGCTGTATATTATATACTACTGTTATTATGGAAGGATGAGACAGGCTAAGATGCAGACTGGAAGTTGTGAAGAAAAATTACAGCCTACCTGATGGCTTACCTGTGTTCCTCCTTCATGGTGCATTGGAGACTCCACAAAAAACCAGCAACTTCTCACATAGTGTGAAGTCTTTGAAATAAATCACTCAACCATACTGTTGCCTGAATCTGATTTGTTTAAGTTCCATTCCATCTATCAGTTGTTACACACTTCATCATGTTTCAAATTCCTGATTCATGTTTATTTTGAGTAGTCATAAACAATAAATGTTTTTATATATATTGGGTTAAAATCAAATTCCAAAAATTTTCAAGTTATTATGAACTCATTTGTAGTAAGCTGATAAATTTCAACACTGTATCAAGCAGTATTTACAGAGAGATGACCAATAGGGTGTGTGTGTGTGTGTGTGTGTGTGTGTGTGTGTGTGTGTGCATATACTTATATTATATATATTTATTAAGAATCAATAAATCGGCTCATACGATTGTGGGAACTAGAAAATCTGAACTCTGTATGGCAGACTGAAGACTGGAAGAAACCATGTTTTAGTGTCAAAGTTGAGCTTCTCTTTGAGAAACTTTAGGTTTGCTCCTAAGCATTCAAATTGTAGGAGATCCCATGAAATTATCCAGAGTAATTTCCTTTAGTTATAGTCAACTGATTTTACATTTTAGACGCATCTATGAAATCACTTCATAGAAATACTTAAGTTACTGTTTGATTAATATCTTACCAATATAAAAGTAAGCATTACAAATTAAATCAAAATGATTTCACTTGATAAGTACATTTGCTAGTGGAAGCCACTAAATAAAATGTTGACATAAAACAAATGTTAAATTAAAATATCTTAAAATTTTAATTCAACAAATATTTAAATTACAAATTATTCCCAATTTGAATTTTCAAAATATGAAATAAATTGGTTACTCTATGCAATAGTTTTGATATTTGTTTCATAAATAATCCAGATGAAGAAATTTTTTTTAAAGTATTCTCTTGAGAGAATTGTGAAGGTGAATCCAAAGGCCTCTCTGTGTGAGGGTGAAAGGACAGGTGGCTTGGCATGATCTTATTTATTTCTTTTAACAATGAAAATATTTAGTCTGCTTGCCGTGATTTGGTTTTATTATTAAAACTCAATCTTCCTGACTTGATTTTATATCTATTTCTGATTTCCTATCAGAGTATTAGGTGGCATTTCCATTTTCTGCTTGTAGTTCTTCTGCTTAAGTATTCACAAAGAATAACTGGTGAATTGTCTAACACTAGGAAACTTCAGAAACTACCATTAGGCACATTCAAATAATGCAATACTTGTTCTCTTTTTTTAAAATAAAGGTTAGGAACACAGTTTGGCTGGCATCAATATGCAAGTTAGCTTTGGATACTGAAGCCTGGATTCCTACCTGGGCTAGAGAATACAGCTCAAACCCAAGCACACCTGCCATTGCCCTGTGAATAACTCACGCACTGTAAGAATTCCTCCTGCACATCTTTGACAGGATCTCATCCAGCCTTCCAGCCTCTCAGGACCTCTGCTCCTGGATTTCCCTCTCCTTAGAAAACTCATCACCTTCCATCTGTGCATGTCTAGGTCTGACCCATCTGAGTCCTCACTCAAATACCTTACTCAGAGACCTCCCCTGAGAAGCCGAAGAACTAAAGAAAGCAGAAATAATCCCAGTGACAATGGTATTTTATACTGTGGGATGTTACCACATATCCACATGTAGAAACATTCATTGTGAAGAATGTAATTTCATCCCTTTGCTGGTGCTGTCAGAACAAAGTCCCACAGATTAGGCAGCTTGAAAAACTGAATTTTCTCACAGTTGTGGAAGCTGGAAGCCTGAGACTAAGGTGTGGTCAGTTTTTGTTTCTCTGGAGGCCGCTCTCCTTGGCTTGCAGATGAGTGAATGCCTTCCAATGTCACTCTCACAGGTCTCTCTGTGTGGCTGCATCCCTGGTGTTGCTCCATATGGTCTAATCTTCTCTTACGAGGATGCAAATCAGACTGGATTAAGGCCAACCCTCAGGGACTCATTTTAACTTAATTAGCTTTTTAAAGGCTCTATCTCCAAATATAGTCACATTCTGCAGTGCTGAGATTAATGCTGCAACATATGTATCTTGAGTGACACAGTTCAACTCATGACACCAATCTTTGCCCAAAGGCTTCTCTCTGCTTTCTGCATTCCCACAGCTCACCATTCTCTTTTATCTAAACACTTGTCTTCACAGAATTATCTCATGTCCTTAAGTATACTACATTATATTTAACTGAACTTATTTGGAAGGGCATGGTAATTACTGTGGCAGATGAGAGAATGTGCTTCTCAGATTTCCTACTTTAGGGAACATGATTGACTGACAGTCCCAGCTGCTGTGTGAGTCCTCTAGTGCATCTGCACAAGGTGACAATATCCTTGGTTGCTCCCAGCCAGTGACTGCGTGCAGCAAAGGTACTAAGTTAGTTCTTTTGTTAAGACACGGGACTCTTCTGGTGGGGACTTTATTGTGAGGACCACTCATCAGCCTTACCAGCAGTCTTAGAACTGCACTGCAGTTGAAGGCCTTCCCAACTTTCTGTCTCCTTCCCAGGAGTCAGACCTGTTTGTCCAGTGACCAATGTTTTCTCTTCCCCTGGCTCCCTGTCTCACAGCCATTGCTCATTGCTCATGGTTAAGTCAGCTTTTTTACTGCTGTGAACAAATCATGAAAAGAATATTTCAAGGAAGAAAAGTTTATTTGGGGGTTCATAATTCAGGGGTTTCAGTCCACAGACAGCCAACTTCATTCTTCAGGTCCCAAGCCAAGGCAGAAGACATTATGGCGAAAGTGTAAGGTGGAGGAAAGTGGCTGAAAACATCACACCAGGAAGGAGAGTGAGAGAGAGAGAGAGAGAGAGAGAGAGAGAGAGAGAGAGAGAGAGAGAGTGTGTGTCCACTTGCCAGATATAAAATATATACCCTATAGACACTCCAGTGACTCATCTCCTCCATCCACGTCCTACCTGCCTTCAGTTCCACACAGTTAATCCCTATCAGGGGGTTAATTCACTGATTGGGTTAAGGTTTTCATTACTCAGTCATTTTCACCTCTGGATATTATTGCATTGTCTCACACATGAGTTTTAAGGGGTAATCTATTATTTACATATAACATATCCAAATAATCCTTTCCACATCTTACAGTCTTGGCATCTTCTTTTTGGAGGGCCTCCCCATATTGCTGCCATATGGGTAAAATGATTGCAATTCTTCCCTCAGAGAATATGACTTAAACTAAAAGAATGAATTTAATGGTGGAAATTCTAGCAGCCAATTGGAAATATACATTTTGTAAAGACTAAATACCAATACAACAATGAAAGATGTGAAACAATGATAACAGATTTAAAAGGAATATTTCATATTTTGGAAAAATATGATAAAACACTTTGAAATAAAATATAATGGTATATAAGATTTTTTTTCTGAGTACCAGGTAGATATTTTATTCCCTTTTATGCTTAAACTATGATATAGTTTTCTGTATTGAAATAATTATCAACAACAAAAAATAATTACTAGGGATCTAGAGGAATAAGGCTAATGCATTAAGGTAAGACACTCCCTTTCATGTCTCTTAACTCTTCTGGCAGGGAAGAAACGGGTCTTACTCACAAACAATGCCTAGCTACCACTGTCTTCTCTGAGAACAACCTGAGCTAACCTCATTAAGCCCATTACCTGTTCTACCTCCTTTTTTCCATCGCCAAGAGGATCCCAGGCTTCTCTTTGGTCCCTAACTGCAAATGGTTCAATCCCCTCACTCTGTCTTTCAGTATGTCCCTTTTCCACCCTTTCTAGTTCCTAAAACATCTTCAATGAGTACTTTGATTTTATGGCCTATCATCAATAAAATATTCATGCTTACTCTCATTAATTACCTTCATCTCTCTCTCTCAATGAAACTGCAATTCCCACTTAATGATGCTGCTTCCTGTGGACACTCAGCCCTCACACCACTGGGCCTGAATTCAGGTGGGGATTCTGTTTTTTTTCTCACGACCAACTTCAGACTCTCACCTCTCTGTGGTCCAACACTGATATAGCATTTAGTATCAGTCATTACCACTTCAGTCACACATCTCCTATCACTTGTAAATAGCTGATCATAACGATCTAGTCGACTTTCCTCAAACTGCCCTAAACACACATTCTCAAGGGTTAGGGCACTTCATATTCCTTCCCTTGATAACGTGATTTCTCACATTTGCCTAGTTTGGCCTACTCCCTCATCTGATACATTTTTATCAAATTCCTGAGAAATGTAGCCTATCATATTTAAAATTTCAACCACTCTCCACTGTATTTCTTACACTCCGGTGATTCTCATTTTTTCTCCCTTCCAGCTGTTTTTGTCTGAAGTCTCTATCAAAAATTTAAACTTCAAAAACATGAACTACATTCTTCAGTGTTGTATAACCAGAGTCTGCAGTGGAGTCAGTAGTTGCCATGACCTTAATGTTGGTTTCTCTGTAAAATTTATACATTAGAATCTAATATCCAGTGTGATAATATTAAGAAATGGGCCTCTTGGGAAGCAAAGACATTAGTGCCTTTATAAATAGCATTAGTGCCCTTCACTAGCACTTTTTGAAAGAGGTTGAGGGGAGCTGCTTTGCTCTTTTATCATGTGAAGATGCACCAAGGAGGCGCCATCTTGTGATAACAAGATGGTACTTGTGATAACAGCCCAAGTGGACTAAGATAGTACTTAGTAAGTTTTTACTGAATGAATACAATAAATTGATTTTTTTGCAAGCATAACCTTCTCTCAGCTCAAAGAAGGAGAATTAAATATTCCTCTAAAAAAAGTTGCATCTCTTGCTGTTTCCCTTCACATATTTCTGTCAGTTTCTTCATTTATGTGCACGATTCTCTGCTAACAATACTCACTTATCAATAAAACACAATTCCATTCCTTGAGAAATTCCATTTCTAGCTACACAGATTAAAAAAAAATGTTGCATTTGATAATCATAAGAATAAAGATTAAGAACAGGCACAGCAATCCCCAGAGTGGCAGAGCCACCCCCCAAGCCTGCAAGGAAGGCAGACCTGCGGCCCACCTGCAGGTCAGGCCCAACAACCTGCGGAGGGGCACAGCTGCCCCACGAGCCTGCTAGGTAGGCAGAAACGTGACCACCAACAGAACAGGCCCAGCGGCGGGCCAGACACATCACCCAGCCCCGGTCGAGGGAGGGGCAGAGCCGCCGGGCGCCTGCAAGGTAGGCAGACCTGTGACTCACCAGCAGATCAGGCCCAGCGACCCGCGGAGCGGCAGAGCCACCCCCGCGCCTGCAAGGTAGACGCATTTGCCACCCACCGGCAGGTCAGGCCCAGCAACTCTTGGAGGGACACAGCTGCTCCACGCGCGTGCAAGGTAGGCAGAACCGGGACCACCGACAAAACAGGCCCAGAGGCCTGCCAGACACATCGCCCCGGTTGGGGGAGGGGCAGAGCCGCCGGGGGACTGCAAGGTAGGCGGACCCGCGACCCACCAGCAGAACAGGCACAGCAATCCACAGAGTGGCAGAGCCACCCCCGAGCCTGCAAGGTAGGCAGACCTGTGACCCTCCGGCAGGTCAGGCCCAACAAACTGTGGAGGGGCACAGTTGCCCCATGCGCCTGCTAGGTGGGCAGAACTGTGACCACCAACAGAACAGGCCCAGCGGCCGACCAGACACATCACCCCGCCCCGGTTGGGGGAGGGGCAGAGCCGCCAGGCGCCTGCAAGGTAGGCGGACCCGCAATCCACCAGCAGAACAGGCACAGCAATCCGCAGAGCGGCAGAGCCACCCCCCGAGCCTGCAAGGTAGGCAGACCTGCGACCCACCAGCAGGTCAGGCCCAGCAACCTGCGGAGGGGTACAGCTGCCCCACGCGCCTGCAAGGTAGGCGGAACCGTGACCACTGACAAAACAGGCCCAGTGGCCCGCCAGACACATCACCCCGGTTGGGGGAGGGGCAGAGCCGCCACCAGCGCCTATTAGGTAGACAGACCTGCAACCGACAGACAGAACAGGCCTAGCGGCCAGTGGAGGGGCAGAGCCGCTGCTCACGCTTGCAAGTTAGGCGGACCTGTGACCACCGAAAGAACAGGCCCACCGAAAGTACAGGCACAGCGGCCTGCTGGCGTGCTAGGCACATTGCCCCAATTGGAGGAGGGGCAGAACCACCGCCAAATCCTGCGAGGGAGATTTTGCAACTATACAAGAGCAATATAAATATATAGGGGGAAAAATCAATAACACAACAGTTTCACCAAGCAGAAAGAAACCCGATCAGTATGAAAAGACACGGAAAGAAAAGACCACAAGCAATGCATGTCAACTCAACTTTAGAAGAGGTAATATCTGCAGCAGATGGAATGTCAGATAAAGAATTCAGGATATACATGCTTCAGATGATCTGGAGTCTCAAGGAAGACATTAGACAGCAAAATCAGACAATGAAAGACCACTTTGACCGCTTCGACAATGAATTACATAAACAAATCCAAGAAGCAAAAGATCAATTATACAGGGAGATAGAGGTTATAAAAAACAAACAAACAGAAATCCTGGAAATGCAGGAAACAATAAACCAACTTAAAAACTTAATTGAGAATACTACCAGCAGAGTAGAACACTTAGAAGATAGAACATCAGACAATGAAGACAAAGTATTTCAACTGGAGAAGAACATAGACAGCTCAGCAAAGTTGTTAAGAAACCATGAGCAGAACATTCAAGAAATATGGGATAACATAAAGAGACCAAACTTAAGAGTCATTGGGATACAGGAA